>NW_015112744.1:80893-93000 GCF_001443285.1 Poecilia latipinna
AAGGAGCCACGTAGCAGAGTTGTAGTCAAGACCACCTACCCGAGACCAAGTCAAGACCAGCACCCCACGCTACGTGACACAAAAAATTAAGTTTTACCTATCAAAATTGCTTCTCAAATTGATCTGAAATTGATCACATTCCCATAAAACACCTAGATATTAAATACTTACAGCTGAAATAAATTTAATCAGTAAAGAATCGGATCGTTCCTGAATGTCATATCAATGCAGACTTTGGTCACAGCGTTGTCCCATACTTACGACACCTCAGTCAACACCTCCACACAATAATTCAGCGCATGAGTGACAACTTTTTTTCATCGCAGATGCAACATGTGTCTCAGTCAGTACAGCTAGCTTTGCTAGCATCACGTCCACAGAGCTTACCTTTCTTTAAGCTTTCCTTCCAAGTGACGCTAAAAGTTGGACGAAGTCCCCACCGTCTGTGAAAGCGAAGCGCTGCTGGTTTTACATGTCGCCATATCTTATGATTTATGCAGCGCTATTATATAACTGACGATCAGACAGACTTCTGCTCCCGCTCAGAGGAAACCACTGCGCATGTCTGGAGCTCCGCGTGCGAGTAAAGGTGGAGGCGATGGGTGACAACAGACACTAAGTCACGTCATTGCTTGGATTTTACGGCGCCACCTTAAAACCCTGAACGTCACATTTTAACGGACAAAAAGCTCAATGCGACGTGGATGTAACGAGTAACGCGACGGTTCTGTAGAAATGTAGTGAAGTAGAAAGTACAGATACTTACTGTAAAATGTAGTGGAGTAAAAGTAGAAAGTATCCATTATTAAATCTACTTAAATAAAGTACAGATACACGAAAATTGTACTTAAGTACAGTAACGAACTTCCCACCACTGTTGAAGATACCTACTCGCACCACTTGCTAACAGTGACTGCTGAGAAATAAATTCTTGAGCTATTTTCTAAAATACTAGGAGTTGTCAAAACTATCAGAGACATTCCACTGGACAGAGACTCAATGAAACAGAGTGCGTGTTGTTAATAAATAAATAATGTTCTCACTTTTTTTTTTTTTGCAAGAATCTTGTCAAGTGTCATTCTTGAAAATGTAGCATATCCCAACTGCCCATAAATGACATCCTAAAATATTCATATGTACATATAGTATCATTAGTTATTTGATTTCTTGAATAACAATATGGTCATTTTAAAGTTTGAGAACTAGGTTTTCCTATGGTGTTGTTATTATTCTACCTTTATTTTTTAAGGATGCCAAAAATAAAACTTAGGGTTGCCGAAGTACCCTAACAAATTTACCATAGCAAGACATAGTGGTTTTATAGATACTCAAGCTAAATACAACTACCCATTCATTCACCCATTCAAGCAGTGGTGTGTGTTGGTCTGTTGAGAAGATCTGCTTACACCACAGAGTTTACAAGGCTTGGAGTAAATACAAGGAAAAGTACATCTACACAGAGCAAGAAAACACTCCAATAAAGTTTCGCAAAGCCATGAAACCTCAACAGAAAATGTCAGGAACAAGCTAAAATAACTTGCTGTTAATCTGTTTCTTTTTTTCCCCCCGCCAAATCAGTGCTAACTATGGCATCAAGGCAAAACCATAATAGGCATCTTTGTCATCAGTTTGCCAAACGAGCCAACCATCAACGCGTCCTGCCTTTGAATTAACACAAGCAGTTTTGATGTAGGGGAGGCCGTGCCCTGCAGGCTATCTCACTGGTTTCCCCCCTTTTTTTTTTTTTTTTTTTTTTGGGATAGAAAAACCAGCTGCATCACTATAAATGACATAACACTGGCTTTTTTTGTCCTCTGAAATTGGTATGGAAATGAAGTGGAAAATGGGATATAAATGGAAATGTGGGTTAAGAGGGTGCAGGACCCAACAATAGGATGGTTTACTCAAAACTGGCACTATGTGAGCAGTTAGTGTGAGAAGGAAAGACAGAGATGTCAACAAAGCCCCTCTGTGTCTTTTTACAGCCATCCAATGTTTGGAATCAAACACCAGCTCTCCCAACACTCTCTAGTCTCCAAGCTGTTCCTCTTGGTCACAAAAGAGGACTCCTTTATGTTGTCTGTATCTAAACACGAATGCGTGCACATTCGTGTAGACGTTTTCATGTGTCCGCATTTTTGTAAACATTTTACAAATGTAAAAGTAGGGGCTTTAGCAAGACTAGTTACAATTATTTGAAATGAAACAATCCAATGAAAATATAAAACTAGCTCACACCTGATCAGTTTTGTTTAATATATTTCGTTTTCATGCAATGACAATTTTTGTTGTTGGTGGTTTTTCTTCAGAGTTGTTTTGAACGAGTGAAATTTGTATTTCTTGTAAGCAGGGTAGAAGTATAACAGCTGAAGGGTGGTGTGGAGAGCAACAGTTGGCTTAGTGACTGTGCCAGTTTACTCTAGAAATCACAATAGAGAGTTAGAGTTTGCAGTTAGTAAGCAATGAGTTAAAGATTTTCTCATTAAAAGTTTTGTAACTTCCTTGTTATTTCAGCTGAAGGTTTCAGACATATGTTGTCATTGTGAGTGAATCCAAATGCAGACTGACTGAGGTACGGAGTGAAGATTTAATGAAAATATAAGAACAAAAACTTACAAAAATCCATGAGAACACATAGGGTCAGAACAAAAATCAAAAAGCAAAGGGAAAGAAACCAGCAAGGAGAAATGAGGAGCACACAGGACAGAACAGAGGGGTAACAAGAGGAGCCAGCAAGGAGTGACTGAGGATGAGGTACTGGGAGGTTGAATGCTGAAACAAAAGACAAAGCTAATTGACTAACAGGTTACAGGTGTAAAAGGAGAATGCAGACAGCAGACTGAGGAGAGAAAGAGTGAGAAAATGGCACATGGGGCAAGAGAAAATACACTGGGGACCAGGAAATAAATCTAACACTAAAGAATAGCTAGACTTAAAAAACACAATTAAACTAGAGTAACTAAAAATTACTGGAAACGAGAACTAAACACTAATAAGGACTGAACTAAAGCGAAACAGAAGCAAGACTGATCTAATCAAAGAACACAGAATAATCAAGATAGAATGAATAAATCAAACTCCAAAACAACTACGGATCATTACATATCTTGTAAAAGAGACAAATAATAAAAAGCATCTGCAGATATTAACTGTTAATTTCTATAAATAAAACAACTCTGATCAGTGGAAAAATTGTAAAAGACTTTAAAAATAAGTCTTGACAACTTGGTATTGATGTCTTTATGTTAAACTCTATTCAGTTCATGTATGTAGCCCACATTCTCTAGACCCTTTTTAAAAAAAAAAACATACAGATCTAACTAATATCGAGATATGTCTATTAGTAAAACCTTTCTGCCTAACTTTCAGCTCCAAATTTCAACCTTGTAATAACAAAAAAAAACTGATTCAGAAACAACACATCCCAACCAGCCTATATGTGCATCAAACTTTTAAATAGAAAATCAAATCAGTATTTTGATTGTAAAAACTACACATTAGCATGTATTTGTACATCTGTGAAGAGAGCGTTTTGACTCAGCTTTTGTGTTTGTGTTTCTGGCAGCTCAACTGGGCCGGTGCAGCTGCACGGCAGCCTTAATTCTACACGGCCACCAGTCAAAAACACCCCTATAAATGCTATTGTGTTCACCTGATTGATCTTTCACAGGCCCAGGGCAGGCCAGACAGGCTGACTTAGAAGCGGAATGGCAAAGGAATGGATGGTGAACAAACAAGCAAGCCAGTGTGTGCTAGAGGAGGTTGGGTCGCAGGTGGCTAGAAGGCACGCTTGGTTTGGCGCACCAGCTCTCATCACATGCCAGCAGTGACATTTCTGGACTATGGCTTTTACACAGGCAGGAATCCCAGCAACGGTGCAGTGTGATCAGGGAATGAAGAGAGGGACCTTGGGGGGGGGGTTTACAACTCGCACGGGCAAAGAGGGAGGAAATGCACACATCTATAGAGGCATGCATTAAACATGAAACTGACAGTTTATCAATTTAAAGATCCCTTTCAGTTTTGTTGTTTTTACAAATGCACGCCTCTTCGAAGGAGGGCAGAGGCAAGTGCAGCATTTTAGGAGACTGAACAGCACTGCCAGAAATTTACAGGATGTTGCATGAATGGCAGTCACATTTTCTTCTCTGGCCAAATTCTATTACTGGGATCTATAAATTACATTTTCTGGAATAATGTTTAAAGTCTCCACCTTTTATTCTTACACTTTGATCTCAAAAACAGAAAGTCAACTGTTGCTGTTCCAGCTGCAAGGCCTTGAGAAAGACGCCAGATCTGTTAAACCTTCTCACATTTTGTGAACTGCATTTTTATTGGGATTTTATGTGCGTAATAGACCAACACAAAGTAGAAAATGGGAAGTCAACGTAAAAAGATACTCTGTTTGTGCTATGTAAAATGTAATCTGCCTGTGAGCAAGAACAACAGGGTGTATTTGTATTCAACCCTATTTTTCTCTGATGCCTTTCAGTAGAATGTAATGAAACCACTAACCAGGCACCTTCAGAAATCACATAATTACTAAATTAAGTTCACCTGTGCTTAATTTAGTCTCAGTACAAATCCAAATGAGTGAACAAATAGCATTATTAAGATCAATGGAATAAAGGTCAGGTTATAAAACATAACCTAGTCATCTCACAAATCTCTGCTCAGTACATCATCTGAGTGGAAAAAGCATGAGATAACTGCAAACTTACCCAGACTGGCATGATTCTGGTCTGATTCTGATGTCCAAATTAGATTTTTATTTTTTTTTTTTTTACCTATGCTAACTATGTCTGATTTTAAAAACAGTTTTATGAATCAGAACGATAATAAATATGTAGAGGATAAATATTTGTTTTCACAGAACTGTACCTCACAAATGAGGCTTTGAAAAGTACTAACTGAGGGAGTCTAAAATCAAATGTGCATCAACCTTTTCAGATGACATTTATGGAACTCCTGAAGGATTTTTTATTTATTTTTAACTATCTATACACTTGCCAACACAAAAAGGCTCATCTGAGAATATCTGCATATATGTGCATTCCAAACTTTTCAGATTTTTGTATCGTATATTGTTACTCTGTACCCTGTGACATTTTCCTTCAACTTTGCAACAAAGGACTACTTTGTGTTCGTCTATCGTAGTAAATCTCAGTAAAATTCCTTGAAGTTTGTGATTGTAAAAGGATAAAATGTAAAACTTTAATACTTCTGAAAGGCACTGTAATGCACTAAAGCATGCCTTGCTTAGAGCAAATTGTTGAGCGGCAACATGATATGCAGTGTTTCTTTACCTTGAACAGAAAAATCTTTTCAGGAAGGTCATGAGTTCAAATAATCCAACTTGGCCTTTGAAGGAAATGTTTGGAGGGGGGAAAAAAATCATGCAACAAACAGAGCGATCTCTATTTTGACTGAGGTTATTTAAAGGTCTGTATTGTTTGCTTAGGAAACACTGTCCTGGGTGTAAACCAGATACTTTGTGTTTCACACTGCAGGCAGGACATGGGACATCCCTTTGGCAGCAGGGATGCGAGATATTTGGGAACGTGCGCAGAGGTGTTATTATTTTTGGTTGTCTTGGAAAAGACACTATCCAAAGCCTGTTTTTGGGCACTGACCCACAAGAAAGGGCATGTGAGACTCCTGCGCTATTGTTTCACACAAGTATTTGTATTTGTAGCAACTTCCCAGGTGGAGTGATACGTTCCAGCCAGGACAGATTTTCTGACCAAGAGTTAAATGTGACTGCTTGTTTTTGTTTTTGGAAAACATGGACAAAAAGAATATCAGCTGAAGTAGAAAGACATTATCTCTTTGTAAGGAAATGGAATAAAAAAAAGTTTTATTACGCACCAAAACACACACAATGTGATGACGCCTCTGGTTCTAATACACGTAAGGGCGATTAACAGAAAACCTATAAGAAGATTCCTAATAGCAATTTTTTTTTAAATGAGTAAAGGCTTTAATAATTTAACACTTCTGGGAGTAAATCAGCGTTTTTCCCTCCCAAATATTAAGCTGGACAAAGTTGTTATTACTGTTGACTGGAACGTGTGATAAGTACTGGTATGTTTTGTGATTTGCGCACACTTCTATGGTTTAAGGAATACAAAAAAACGAAATAAAAAAGCTACTTGTGAACAATCTGTTTTGTAATTGATGTATGTTCTGCTTTTTAGTTTGGTCTTATTAGAGAATATTTGAAGATTATAAGAGACCTGAACAAATAAGTCAAAATCACTTGGTTCTGTTTTTGAGAAGATTCATTATGTCTTTTAACAATAAACAGTCAATTGGAAGACAGCACAAACTTATGAAAACAAAAAATACTTTATTCTATTTTGAATGTTATTTATGGTAATGGAAGGATAAACTGCAATGGACTAACATCATTACTAGAGCTTTGCAACTTTTACAAAAATCAGAGAGCAGAAACCATCCACAAAGTCTCTGACCAATGCATTTCTAATTGTTAAAAATCTGTTGTGGTTGTGACTGTTAAGATCGTGCATTATGCTTCCAGTAAATCTGCATGTGATGTCCTTGTATTATCAGGAATCCTCATTTCTATATCATTCACCATCGGCCTTATCGGGAGAACTAGAGGAGGAATGAAGACTAAAAGCTTCAGATAGAGAGAGAGACCCGAACCCGAGAGGTGTTGTCGACAAGAATTCCTCGCCGCACCCCCCCAACGCCTCACCTCATGAGTCTTCTCTCTAAATTTCCTTTTCCAAACACTCTCTGTGTGTGTCTGTCCATCCATTTCGCTTCAAACCTGGCTTTCCATCCTAAGTTTTTCACTCTTTCTGAACGTCTTCACATCTTGCCTCCATTTTCGGCACACTGCGTCTCTCCATAACTACAACCTTTGAAGCTATAATAACATTTCATCCATCCATCAAGCACAGCCAGCTTTGATCAATAAGCACTTTGAGTCCACTCCACAGCGCTGCACGGGTCTTAAAATGTCTCCCGTCTGTCTCTGTCAGTACTTATCTCACTGCTGACGAAGCTATATTAGACTCAAAGGTGGATGACTATTACAATAGATTTCACAATGCTTTTCAGCACTTTGCATGTGTGTGTGTGTGTGTGTGTGTGTGTGTGTGTGTGTGTGTGTGTGTGTGTGAAGGAGAGGAGGGTTCTGTAAATGAAATACATGGGAATCGATCGATAGCCACTGCCAATGGTCTTCACTTTTACAATTCATCCTAAAGGGTCTAAAGATGTTGTAAATCTTGTGTGATTTGTAGCAACGTGATGTTGTCAGGTTAATGGCGTATATCTCGACATGTACTCGTGGAAAAGGCTTTCTGCTTGCTTCATTCAGCAAATGCATAAGCACACAGTTCTGACAGCTTTGGTTTAGATTTTAGTTCAGTTTTAGTCAGGTTTTTCGCTCATATGTAAATTAGTTTTAGTCAGACTTTAGTCCGATGCTGTGTTTTGAGTTTGAACATTGAAAAGAAATCTTTACACAAACTAAAATAATTTACAGGGGATCTCAAAAGTGTATACACCCATTTTAAAAAGTCAATTTTGGGGGGAAATAATCAAGGGAATTTTTAGGTTATTTCATGACTTTATACACACATCAGGTGATTTTTATTCTGTAAAATTCAACAATTTAACCAGGATTTTTTTTTTTTTTTCCACCAAAAGGCCAAGTTTATGTCTCCAATGGTTAAGGCAAATCTTTTAGGTCATTACACTGCCACCACTTTTTAACTGTTATTATGATGTTATGTTATGATGTCTTCTTCTTAAGCACTGCAACAGATTTTACATCAGATGCAATGGAACACGCATCTTCCATAAATCATAAAAAAGATATTTTGGCCTACTTCATGTTGACAGACAGGTCATATTTAGATTTGTTCTTGGCTAGCCAAATTTTGGAAATGATATTCTCAAAAAATCTGTTTATTCACAGTTAATTCAAAATTTAAAAGTGGAGGATGTTTTAACTGTTTGTCCTTTGAAAACAGTTTTTTTGGGGGAGTGCCCATAAAAAGTTTGAAAGTAGTCAAAACATTGCTTTGCAGCTTCCCCATCAGCCCATGAAGGAGCTGGAGAGCTTTTTAACGACATATGAAGTAATAATTATAACCTTAGTTGGCCATATATAAAACCTTATTGAGATCTGCAACATGCATTTGTTTAGCTTGAAATGCTTGGAAGCATTACATGATTAACTTAGTAAATAAAAAAACACAACCAATTAACAAAAGCAATTGCAACTAACAAAACACACTTCTTTACCAGATTTTGGTTCACAAAGTGTCAAATTCTCTATCGATTTCGACTCTACCTGAAAGTGCTTTCACAGAGAAGGGGCAGTATATTGCAATGCTTTCTTACCCAGATCTTTAGGAACTCTGGGAGCAAACATATGGACAGGAAAGAGGGCCATGCCAGGTTTGGGGCACAATAATAAAAACAGTCAAGTAAGTCTTCTCAGTATATTCACACACGAAAAGGAGTGTATGTGACTGTCTGCAAACAGTGAGTCTACATATTACAATAGTGAACACAACAACCACATAATGAAACAAAGTGCACAACAATACAATTTCATAATATACTGTCCAGGTGAATTTGTAAACATCAAGTCAATATAGTCCAAAAGAGGAAGGAATGTTGTTGAGATTAAATAATCTTGGACTTGTTGAGTAAAACAAGCCTTATTTCTGTAAAAGAAACATAGTTTAGAAGATCCATAATTCGATTCATTTTAAATCTGCCTCGCACTATAGGGAAATGTATCAGCCATAGTTGTAAAGAGCAGACCTGATTCAATATTTATAGCCTGTTATATACATCTAAATGGGCATCTAAATATCATTAAACAGGAAGTAACCTGTACAGTGCAGATGAGAGAGGAGGAAGGGGAAGAAGACACAGATGGTCCTAACGTGCTTCATGAAATATCTCTGAATCTCAGCCACTGCTGAAACTGAAAGCAAATCCAATCTGAACTCTTCTCTCCAGTGGTGCCATGAAGAGGGGGACCGGTAGGGATTAATGGCCAGTCCTTCAAATTTATTGCCTAAATTCACTGCTTCCCTCTTTCCAGAAAGTCCTAAATGCATATTTATTCATGTGATCGGTTCAGGGAAAATCATTTTTGTCAGGTATTGCTAGCTTATCAGAAAAAACACAATTTTAATTATTAAATTCAGTATTGCTCCTTCTAATTGCAGCATCTTTTTTCTACTAATTGTTCAGCTTTGGCAGATAGTTTCCTTCCCATTCAATTTAAATAAAATTCTTTGTTGATTATTTTCTTGTTTTTCAGACATACACGTCCTTCTGGAAAACATACAGTGGTGCAATTTTGATTCTGACTAACGTCCAAAGACTTTCAACATTTGTTTGCCTGTTTTTCAAAATCAATACAAGAAAGTTATTGTTTTTTAAAACTACCTTTTTTTTCTGGAACCTCTCAACATAGCTAACTTTGGCATTTATCTAAAAACTGCCTTACAGGTTATGCTGTTTAAACAAAATCTTACGAAAACAAAGATCCCTTGTTTATTAAATCATTTGAAGCCTTCTGGTTTCGGTGTTCACACCAAGACTAAAGGGCCCCAATCCGACCCCTAAGCCTAGAACCTCCTGGAGTCACCCTGTTCCTCTCTGAGTTTTTTATTTTATTTTATTTTTTTATTTATTTGTAAAATAAAGTTCCTGAAACTGCAACAAAATGGTTTGAACAAGCTGGGAATATTTCACTGCCCTTTTTTCATAAAATCTTAGAATGTGCCGTCACTCGTGCCTCAGTGTGGGTCAAAACCCAGGGCACCACCATAGGGCGGGGAAATGTGTTACTGTCAGAATCTAGATTATATGGTTCTGTACAAAAACAACATTCCAGTGATTACTGCTGTACATGCTGCCAGAATAAATCATTTAAAAAACTTTCTCTTGTATTTATTTTGGTTATCTTTGGAGATCGGAGATGTATATGGGGAGCAGGGGGCAGAAGGAGAGGGCTGTCCTGGGCCCCATTCACACAAGAACTGCTCATATGCATTTTAAATGCTGTGGTTTCCTTGTGAGGTGAACTTAAGCCACAAAAATGGGAGACTGCATATTCCTGTGCTTCTAGGAGTCAGGTTTAATGTTAATTTTTTTAACTACACAAGGGGAGCTTGTTTTTCTTCCAAGGTTCTGATAACATCTTGTCATAACTACAGAGCCATGGACCTGAAAGCAGGTAAATAAAAGGAGATTCTTTGAGTTTTCCCATGCAAAGGCGAAAAAAAACATATTAAACCTTTCATGCCAGGGCAAGTTTTTATGAATGGACATTTTTTTTCCCCCTTCTCTCTAGCTCCCTTCTTCCTTTTTTGTGAATGAAAAACAACTGGAAAATCCAGTAGAAGAAGCCCACAGTCTGCTCAGAGCTCATTGGCTCCTCGAGTGTCAGCCCCGCCCATCGTTGCTAGGACCCCGACGATCAGCTGTCTGATTGGCTCACATGGGGAACCGAGACTTCATTCAGAAGTCGGTGAATTCAACCGGACAAAAGCGAGAAATTCGAGCCCTACAGAGGAGACCCACCAATCAGAACCGTCCAGTGGAGCCGACCTGGAAGAGCGAGTCTCACCAAAATTAGATCTGCTGCAGAAATAACAGCTCACTCCACACTTTCAAATCAGTTTCACCGAAAGCTGATCAAAATTCAGATGAAGTTGGTGGGGTAGGGGCCTCGACGCGAACGCAACTTTCTGGACTTGGCTGTATCCAAGAACAAACCCGGGGCAGACGTGGCAAGAAAGAAATATTGGGGGGGAAAAAAAAAAAAAAAAAAAACCTGTATGTAGTCGGCAAAATGCAATCATTCCGTGTTTCTCACCATCATAAACGCGATTTGTTATGTAAATAAAAAAATAAAAGTAAAAGTCGCGTTATTTGATGAATGAATGCGGGGAAAAGTGGTTGTTTATTTGCTTGTGAAATCAACGCACACTCACTCACTCACTCACTCTCTCACACACACACACACACACACACGCATGTGCACAAAAGAGATTTGTAAAGAGGGCCGCTGCCCGCTGGGTAATCACTCGCCATCACTTCCCCTCGGCATTTTTTGTGAATGGAGCTCATTATGCATGCAGCCTCCACGCAGCTCCATTCACAAACAGCGCTCCCTCCTCTTCCCTGCAGCCTGCGTGGATCCCTCTCCAACTCAGCGCAAATGACCGCAAACGGTTAAACGGATGGATTATAAGATGGATGGATATTTGGACCAGCAAGTGCCTTACCCTTTAGCAAATGTACGTATGTCTCAACGCTTTTTGTTGCTTTATTCTATACATTTGTATCCCCCCCCCTTCCCTCCCCAGCCTTGTTGTTTCGCTGCTTGCCGCGGCTTTATTCGTGTTCGCGTCGCGTCTGCACGAGTGGCGATAGAAAAAGTGTTTGTCTGCACTGATTGCAACTGCCGGGAAAGGGGGAGACAAAAGCATCCACGAAGTTACGCCTGTGCGCATTTAAAAGTTATTGTCAATTTATTTTGTTGGTTTCGTTTGCTTCAAGTAACTATTTTGGTCAGAATGCCCCCCCCCCACTGCCCCTAAAGTGACACATGCGATATTGTGTTAGGCACGATGAGTCCTTTTAAAATATGCATCACAAAACATATTGCCGCTTTGTGCGCTTTCATGTGATTTCCCGGTCAGATGTGCCCAATTAGTGGACAGTGAAGGACTGCCGTGAACTGTTTTGATACTTCTGTTGTTGAAGTGCTCGGCTGGATTCTGTTAACATCCATTGCTTTTGCAGAAGTCGCAAGGAAATGGGCCCCTAAATAGACTGTTGATGGCAGCAAAAAGGAAATTCATGGACACAGAATTACCCCCTCAGGAATCTGAAGGTAAAGGACACAGAAACAAACAGATTTGGATTTTTGGGGGCTTCCAGGAGCAGAAAACGATGTCAGTGTGTGTGTGAGAGCGTGGAACGTAATTATTTTCTGTTCTATGAGGAATATTCACTCTTGCCTTTTTTTTTTTTTTTTTTTTTTTTTTTTTACAAAACCTCTTCACGGGTTTAAGACCACTTACAAAGCCTTTGGT
>NW_015112744.1:96114-100087 GCF_001443285.1 Poecilia latipinna
GGGCGTGGAGTTTATTTGTTTTTTTTTTTATGAGGAATTTTTTCTTTTGCCTTTTTTTTTTTTTTTTTTTCTGTTTTCACACAGACCTCTTCCAGGATTTAAGCCAACTACAAGAGACTTGGCTCACAGAAGGTGAGATTTCTCACAGCGTTTTTTTTGTTGTTTTGTTTTGTTGTTGTTTTTTATCTGTGCTGATTGTGATAATCATGCAAACTGATTGAATGTTCAATACAAAAACTTGAGGATTTGAAGTGTTTCCTAGGCATTGATCTGTCTTGTTAAGAAACTGATATATCCTATTCTGATGTGACACACACACACACACACAGACACACCTACACAGTGCTGGCCGGACGCATACACAAACTAAGAAAGCTTGGCTTCTCACAGGAACCTGGCTTTTTTATTTGGGGCTGTAGGTTATGCAAACTTAGCCTGCTCTTAAATTTGAACATTTACATTTACAAATTTAAGTATAAATATAAAAGTGTAGGCTAAGTTTATGAAACAAGAAATTAAAAAACAATTAATATACATTTTTGTATTTATGTATCTTCATTCACAACTGACACATAAGTGTCAGTTGTGAATGAAGATACGTTAGCAGTAATAGTTTTGCATTTCTGATCCCCCTATTTGATGAAACACACAATGTTTTCATGTTTAAGAAACACAGAACATGATCACGATATGACTACACCAAAATTCACATTTAATTTTTTTTTTTTTTTTTTACATTCCTCAAACTAACATGTAAACATTTGACGTATGAAAGATGTGCCACATGTATTGTGCCGACTACACTGCATAATGTTTCACATGTGAAACACAAAGGAACATCTATCAAATCCAGAAAGTTTTCATCCATGCGTTTCATAAGTTAGGACACAATAACATTTACACATGTGAAATATCTGCTCAATTGTTACTACACAAAATATATTTTCCAAATGAATAACATGTTCACATGCTGTTTTTGAAAAGAATTACTAATTTCACATGATGAACTCTTACTCCAATGAAAGTATGGGCGTCAGTCAGTGCAGCGGGGAAGAGGGGGTGAGATGCATAGTGTTAAAGTGCTTTGAGTGGTTGGTATCACTAGAAAAGTGTTATACGTTACAAAGTCCATTAAGTATTTTACATTTATGGGTTTTTTTCATGGGAATTTAACTGGAGGTAAGACTCAGAAGCCCCTTCTGCTTAGCTCTCCATATAGTCTTGGGACAGACTCTGCTCACACACACTCACAAACCACAATCCTTCGTTTTCCCTACCAAAGAAAAAGCAGCCCGAGTGAGCACAGGCAGGACATTATTAGCTTCGAGCACATCCTACTTTGGCCATGTTGGCATGTGGAGTGCGTGCCAAACTGCAGCCAATGCAAACAAACTGCCTGTTTGGCTTGTGTCACTCAAACGCACATAGCAACGAAATGAGGCCCAGTCAGAGACAACTGTCACTGAGCTGACCTAAGAAGAGTGCCGCTGACGTGAGCCGTAATACAGTAATTATGCCGCCTGCGAGGAGGGAAGGGAAAATACCACAAGATGTGGGTCATTTGGAGCATTTGTTGTGGTGATCTGGACCCAAGCAGTGATCCAGCACAGAGAGTGTGGATGTGTGTAAAAGAGGACCACAGTCTGAGGTGTAAATTTTGCTGTCTTGTTGCTTTGATGTGCTTTGATGTGGAGATTTAAAGGGTGAACGCCGCTCCAGTTTTGACATTTATATTCAAATGTGAACCACATCAGGTTGAGTCCCGTTTAAAGTTCCTTCTACGTGTTTTTTTTTTTTTTTGTAAGCTGTTGTTGTCTCACTTGCACAGTGATGAATCTGGCTGTTTTACATTCTTGTGCCTATAGGAGATGGATCCTTTGTGCTCACCTCATGTCTTAATTGAAAGCACATGTCTGTGTATTGTGACCCACAGAGTTTCCGTTAATATGTTTGGTTTATAAAATAAATACACTGAAGATGAATTACAGGCTGGGGGTTATCGTGCGCCTTTGTCAATTTGTACGTCACTTTCTTTATCATGCTTTGCTTTTTTTTTTCCACTAGCTCCTTTCCTTCTCATAATGATGTACTAAACTATAATGTACTGATGTTTTAGTATAAACTAAAATCCACTTTATTTTAGTTTTTTCCCCATGTTAGTTCAATAAACTCACATCTCATGCAAAAGTGTGAGTGTCTATTTAGATTAAAATTTTTCCTGGTACACCCAAGTGACCTATTGAATTGCAAATGTCCGGTGATCTTTTGTCTTTTATAACATGAAATGCCTTTTTGGAGTCCTGAAACTCATAAAAATGTGGTGATTGGAGACAGCAAAAATTAATATATTTGAACGGTTACCAGGGTAAAAAAAAGGGGGGGGAGGGAGGAGATGATTAACTATACTACAGTCCCATATATCATTCTTACATGTGTTTTTTTATTCCTCCATTTCCCTTCTGTTGAAAGAACTGCCTTCCTGTAGGCCTCGACATTACCCAAAAATTCATGAAACATTATGCAAGCATTGATAATGTGCATGTATTAAGTGCAAAAAAAGTGAATGGTTCCTCTACAGCACCCCCTATAGGTTATACTCCACTGGCCCAGTTTAATGTATAGGCATGGAAGTTAAAATGCATCCATTTCCATCTCCAGCCAGACTAATTGTATATTGAAGAGGCTAGACCACTGCAGGAAAAAAAAGGAATAAAATCCTTGATGATTATGTGTAAACTGTTGCCCCTTAGACCTGTTCAGAACTATGAACAATGGATTTAAATAATATTATTAATCTGTGTTAAATTAAATAAATTGCCTTTTTTTACTTTCAACAGTCTTTAAATCTTTGCACAGCATTAAGGGTGGATGAAAAAAAATAATGCGTACTGAGGATTGGGATGGGGAGAGAAAAGAAAAAAAGAAGCTCCACAGTGCACCTTAAACTGGAATCCCTTACACCAGATTTACCAAGAAGCTGTAAAAATTGGTACTTGTCTAGAGCTCTCCAAGATCAAACAACAAAAATTATTTCGAGATTTGCCCTAAAACAAAGAAGAAGTTGAGCCATTTTGAATCAAAGCCCTCATTTTGAGGTTCGTCACATGTCTCTTTATGCTTCTTGGGTTTAGAGTTTAGCAAAGTTTCAGTTTTTGAAAGACAATCTGGGCCATAGCTGATGACAGACTTCTTAAGCTCATGTCATGAAACTTTAAACTGCTATTCTCACTGAAAACACTTGACTCTCAAACCTTCCCTGACTGACGTTAGTTAACCTGGTCTGCAATAACACTGTACATATTCTGATATCAGTGTTGTGTTCAAGACCACCTAACCTGAGACCAAGACAAGACCAAGACCAGAGTGTATCGAGACCGGGACAAGGCCAAGACTTTTGGGGTCCGAGACCAAGTCAAGACCAAGACCGAGGGAAGTCGAGACCGAGTCAAGACCAAGACCAGCGGCCCGCGCTACATGACACAATAAAATGTAAAATATGATCAAAATTGCTTCTCAGAATAATCTGAAAGATCCATATTCCCATAAAAACACCTAGATATTAAATACTTAATACATTTTACCAATATTAAATATTCCATTTCAACACATGTATATCTATATAGTTATCATTGAAAACAATTTAATGACTTATGTTCATCATAACTTGCTGCGTATGGTGAACTGACAACTCCTCTGACGGTGGGACTTCTTAATGCGCAGGCATGGTACTCACTGCATGTATGCTATCCTGACAGCGTATGGCTATCTGATAGAACAACGGCTCTCAGCGACACTCCAGTCCTATCTAATAAGTAAAGAGCCGTGGAAAAGAATCAACTGTTTCTGAATGTCACCTCACTATATTGCAGACTTTTGGACATTGACCATATATGCGACAAGTCAGTCTACACCTCCGCACAATAATTCAGCACAGAGATTGATAACATTTTTTATCACAATGCTTATGTGTCTT
>NW_015112744.1:103809-104896 GCF_001443285.1 Poecilia latipinna
AAATAATCTGAAAGATCCATATTCCCATAAAAACACCTAGATATTAAATACTTAATACATTTTACCAATATTAAATATTCCATTTCAACACATGTATATCTATATAGTTATCATTGAAAACAATTTAATGACTTATGTTCATCATAACTTGCTGCGTATGGTGAACTGACAACTCCTCTGACGGTCAGACTTGTTAACGCGCTGGCATGGTACTGACTGCATGTATGCTATTCTGACAGCGTATGGCTATGTGATAGAACACCGGCTATATCTGTCAGACACGTCATTACCATAAGATTTCATTTAATCAGCAACACAGAATCATGATGTAGATCGTCATACACTTTGTTATTATCAGTTGTATGGCATCCTGACTTAGCGGTTAAGTGAGTTTTACACGGGTGTGTGCTGTAGCTTACTCCAGCAGCAGCCAGACCTGCTTTAAATACACTTTGAAACCATGACAACACATGTATATCTATATAGTTATCATTGAAAACAATTTAATGACTTATTTTCGTCATAACTTGCTGCGTATGGTGAACTGACAACTACTCTGACAGTCGGACTTCTTAATGCTTAATGCATGTATGCTATCCTGACAGCGTATGGCTATCTGATAGGACTGGAGTGTCACTGAGAGCCGTTGTTCTATCTAATAAGTAAAGAGCCGTGGAGAAGAATCGACTGTTTCTGAATGTCACCTCACTATATTGCAGACTTTTGGACATAGCGTTGTCCCATATATGCGACAAGTCAGTCTACACCTCCTCACAATAATTCAACACAGAGATTGATAACATTTTTCATCACAATGCTTATGTGTCTTATGTGTCTCTGTACAGCTAGCTTTGATAACATCACGTTAACGGAGCTTACCTTCTTTGAGCTACTTTTCTAAGTGACGAAAAAAGTTAGACGTTGTCCCCACCGTCTGTGAAAGCGAAGCGCAGCGCTATTATATTACTGACGATTACACAAACATTTTCTGCCGCTGAGAGGAAACCACTGTGCATGTCCTGGAGCGCCACGCGCGAGTGAAAGGTGGGGAGGGGAGGAGAAAAGAGAAACAGAAACACGTATTTGG
>NW_015112744.1:107545-142608 GCF_001443285.1 Poecilia latipinna
GACTCCAGCTACAGCCAGACCCTGCTTTAGATACACTTTGAAGCCATGACAACACATGTATATCTATATAGTTATCATTGAAAACAATTTAATGACTTATGTTCATGATAACTTGCTACGTATGGTGAACTGACAACTCCTCTGACGGTCGGATTTCTTAATGCATGTATGCTAACCTGACAGCGTATGGCTATCTGATAGAACAACGGCTCTCTGTGAGTGACACTACAGTCTTATCTAATAAGTAAAGAGCCGTGGAGAAGAATCGACTGTTTCTGAATGTCACCTCACTATATTGCAGACTTTTGGACATTGACCATATATGCGACAAGTCAGTCTACACCTCCGCACAATAATTCAGCGCAGTGAGTGACGTTTTTTCATCACAAATGCTTATGTGTCTCTGTACAGCTAGCTTTGCTAGCATCACGTTAACGGATCTTACCTTTCTTTGAGCTACTTTTCTAAGTGACGAAAAAAGTTAGACGTCCCCACCGTCTGTGAAAGCAAAGCGCTGCTGAGTTAGCTGTGGCCATCAGATTTCTTACTATTTATGCAGCGCTATTATATTACTGACGATTAAACAAGCATTTTCTGCCGCTGAGAGGAAACCACTGCGCATGTCCTGGAGCGCCACGCGCAAATGAAAGGTGGGGAGGGGAGGGAGGAGTAACAGAAACACATAGTTGCTTGGATTTTAATCGGTGCGTTTTGCATCCACTGAAAACAAAGATGTTAACAAATAAAGTGGACAGAATGCTGTACGTTTAGTGATATTTTCACAGTTGCGGTCTTGACTGGTCTTGAAATAAAATGCCGAGTCCTCAGCGCCCGAGACCGAGACAAGACCGAGACCAAATGCGGTCGAGTCCGAGACTAGACCGAGACCATCAAAAAATGGTCTTAAGACCGGTCTTAAGACCAAGACCAACTTTGAGTACCACAACACTGTCTGATATTATCTAAAACTATGGTTTTTGGCTGCAGGGTGCGTCTGTAGCAGCGTGGTATGTTTTGTTTTAATGGATTAATGCATCTAAATTCCAACTATATCTTCAAAACTTTGAAAAAAATGGAAATGAAAAATAGTTTTTCCAATCAGGAAATCAGTCATTGGCAGTGGCAAAATGCAGTTACAGCGCCCCCTAGAAGTTTTCAAGCAGTGAGTTCCTTTCCATACTCTGACTAAAATTTTGGAAACATGACACAGTTTGATAAACGTCAGGGGAAAAAAGTCCTTTGGACCAAACTCTGCATCACAGGACCAGTGTCCCGCATCTTATAGAGACGTATCTATGTTAGCAGACCTGATTAGCATAATTAGGAGATTAGCAGGACTTTGTTCTATGTGAGTGCATGAGGAAGTAAATCAAGTCATTTGATTTAGGCATGTTGGACGCTTGACACATCCAAAGGTTCCAAGCTCACGTCCTTTGAGGACTGAAGTTTGACAGCCCTGTTCTCAGGATCAAAGGCATCATTTCGTTAATGTCCATTCAGGCCAACTCTTAAAAAGACAAAAACAAAAAAAAAACTTCTGCTTAGCTCCTCGACAATGAATCAATATCTTCTAAAAGCTTTGGTGATTAAAACGGTCGATATGTGAAAGATGTTCTAAAAATTAAAACCTGTCGGGGTTAGGGTTTTGTCAATGCCGAGCTCAAAATCATTTGACATAAGCATTTCGGTGTCCTTTTTGCTGTGCTTCCATACTTAAAAGTGATTTAATCCCAATAAATGTATACATTTTTAATAAGAGAGAAAGGCTTAATGGAGTTTTAAGAATTTATGACCAACTAATTTATTAATAAGCAGAAGAGTTTTTAAAATGTTTGAATACCAAAGTCAAAAAAGCTTGCACATATTTCTAAAGTACTGTGCAGTTACTACCTAAATCACTGCCTTTCTGAGGAAGCCCTTGTACTATCTGTGTCATGTCTGCGTATAAGTAGATACTTGTAATTGACTATTTTGGGCTTTAATATGTGACACATCCTAACAACATTCCAAACCCTGTTTGTAACCATTTGAACTTGTTACATAAAGCCAGCTATGAGTCCTGTGAGATTTTACAGGTAATCATCAACTCCACCAAACAGTGACGAGGAGTATTAATCTCTTTCAATTCTCAAATGATCCAATGTTTCCTGAAGAACAAGAGACTGAAAACAGAGCTGTAGCTCTTTATTTCCTCTCCCATTAATCACCCAAACAGTCTCGGATTAATCTGGTGTCACTGCGAATCCGACTTCATACCAGGCAGTTTAAGTCGGCTCCACTTCCTGAAGTTTCGCGAGCAGGTCGTGTCTTGTGCAGCAATTTAAAAACAATCACGTCTAATTGTATAATGTAGGAAACACTCCGCAGATTTGACCTGCTAAATAAGTGAGCGAATAAATCACCTCGAAGCACATCTTTGGAGGAGTTTGCAACCTTTGCAGCAGCTTTAGTATGTTCTGGGGCAGACTGTTCCTGTTTCTAAGGATAATAAAATATCAGTGGTAAAATAAAACAACACAATGGATTGAGAATGAGTCACTCACAGCTCACCGGCAAATCAGTAAAGTTAAGCGATCAGACCCTGTGGCTGAGTTCAAATGGTGTCTGCACCATTTGATCTCAGCCCATCTTAAGGGGCAAACAGTGCACATCCACATTAGCTTTTACACCTTTTCTCATGCAGTGTTCAAAAGCTGCAGACCCACTTCACACCAGCAACTGACTCAGACAAAGACCAGAGTCATAAAGCTGCAACAATAGGTGTCACTTCAAAGGTGTCTGTAGACCTCTCTTAAAGGTTCAGATGGAGAAAAAAAAATGCACTTTTTAACTGAAAGCTGCAAATACAGTTACCACATCCCTGAGTAGGATGCATAAAAAGCCTTAAAAGGAAATATCTGACACACAGTCTGACTGTGACTGTTTTATTGTCTTTCTCAAGATAAATTTGGGCTTTTTTACAGTCATTACTCTAATTGTAGATATGTTGTATCTTGGATAAATAACCACCTTTTTGTAGCTGTATTAAGACTTTTGTGGATCAAGATATGTCTGCCGTATTTGAACGACAATTTATCCCACATTTGAATGGGCTCCAGTTTTTAACATTCAGTGCCCTTATAGTTAAATCAAAAATCACTGCCTTTATCATTCATAGTACAGTTACTGAGAAATTGCATGTCACATTTGTGAAAATTATCAAATCATCCTTGTCCTTATGGATATAAAATAACTGATTTTCTTGGTATCCTAAGTGATCATCGGTGGTCAGTATCTTAAGTGCACAGAAGTCATAAAATACACAACTTAGTACACATTTGATCCCTATTTCTTTGATTTATACAATGACTATGTTCCCAGAGGTAGGCAGATAAAAATTACATTCACTTTTCGTTATTGAAAATGTTGTCGGAAAGAATATGTGCAGCCGATGGTTTGGCCCTTCAGATTTGGGGATAATAGTTGTTGTCAGAAAGTTTGGCACAGATATACTTTTTTTCAACAGTTTGAATTTATTCCAAGTTGTGAGTTGAATTGTGTGTTTTATTTTATTGATTTATCACTTACAGTAAAGATCAAAAACCCTTTTTCCACCACTTCATGGCTTATCTCAGCTTTGGATTAGGTCATTTACAGCGAAGTGGGGGGGGGGGAGTATTTTTTTTTCAGTGCCTTCAGTGGAAGAAATAATCACTTTAAATCCATTAATAACATGCTCTTTTCATCTTTCTGATGCTTAAAAGTCATTATTTCCTATTATTGAACAAAGCAGCCTTTTAAAGGATACAATGTCTTGAACTCACAAATAGTACGATGGCTTATTGTTGAGTCAGAGAGTGATCAAGGCAACAGAAAGCAGAGAGATGGAAGTGTAACCCTATCAAAGCGTTATTTAACCCTAAGTACTGGCTTGTTTTCAGCTTCCCCCGGCTAAACCTTTCCTTTCCTGTTGCATTAATTAAAGACC
This sequence comes from Poecilia latipinna, assembly GCF_001443285.1. Lineage (NCBI taxonomy): Eukaryota > Metazoa > Chordata > Actinopteri > Cyprinodontiformes > Poeciliidae > Poecilia > Poecilia latipinna. The sequence continues at coordinate 111,513 of NW_015112744.1, forward strand.
CTATCATGACTGATTGCAGTTGTGACGGATCCACCGCAGTTGTAAAAGCTGGTTAGCTAGAGGGAGATTTCTTTTTTTTTTTCTTCTTCTTCTTCTTCTTGTTGTTCACCAAATAGGGGAGGAAGCGAGAGAGAAACGGAAAGGGCGAAGTTCTGAAAGGCAAGAGTTCAGGAACTTGTCACATCTTGTCTCATTTTGGCCTTTAGGTTTATATGACTTTGGCTGCTTGACTCCTCCCAGGATCTCCTGCTGGGAAAGAGGGGGGGGGGGAAAGTTATTCAAGGTGGCTGGAAGCATCTGGGAGAACATGCGTCTGGGCTCATATAAACACACTTCTCTTCTTGTGCTGACTTGCATCTGAAAGCTCCTGACGGGATGTTCCTGGAAACAAATCAGACCCGCGTGCGCACGCTCGCGCGCGCGCACACACACACGCATTCAAACTCAGGAAAGTGTACAGACACAGACAGTAAGAGGTTGCGATAATGTCTGAAGCTCATCGTTTCTTTTCTGCTGCCTTTAATTTTATGGGGTCCAGTGTGTTCTGTTTTGGACATGTTGAAACTAGTGGAAGTGATTGATTGGTGGGCCTGCAGAACTAAATACTGGCCTTTGCTCTGTCACATGCAGGCCTCCCTCCTGAGGGCAAAGGACTAAAAACTTAGAAGGAGATAATATCATTATAATATAGTAGATCACAGGATGCAGCGTTACATAAGAAATCAATGTGATTTATCAGAACATGCTGCAGAGCGGAGTCATCCGGTTTCCTCTGCAGAGGAAGGAGGAGTGTGACGACATGAAAGTGGATTTGAATTTCTTATTTCCTCTTTTTGTCCCCTGAGTGTGAGTTTTGGTTTCTGCATTGTGTATCATTGTCTGGAAATCCAAATACTGGCAGAGGGGAGAGAGATCATTTTGGCTGGGTCAGATTTTTCGCCTCTCCGGTGAGGCTGCAATTATTGCAAAGTCACGGTCCCGGCTTCGGAAGTGTTCGTTAACTCCGAATTGCTTTCATTTCATTTTGAGAAAAAGACAGATTGATGTTGTCGGGCTACTCTCTTACCACGAAAAAATACAGCTCCAAATACTTCAACCGCACCAATAAAATAAACTATCTTCAGTGGAAATGTAGATGGAATGAATTAAAAGAAGCACATACTTCTTGTTTTCCTAACTGTGGAGGCAGAAAGAGTGTTTTGCTCCGCTCCGAAAGTCAACTGAACTGAAGTCAGCATTGAATGTGGAGTTTGTTGCAGTTGCACCTTTGCATGGAGTTTGGAGTGGCATCACGTAACGGTTTTACTGGGGGTGAAAAACATTGCCAATTATATCAGCAAGTCCATTTAAGCCTTCATCTTGTACAAAGACATGCTATAGGGAGCAATTAACAATTTGCTTCCTCTTCTACTCTGGTAGAAGAGTGTTGGCATATTTAAAATGTAAAATTTTGCCATTTTAATGTGTTTTAAAGAAATTCAGGAAAGTGCAACTGACTCCCCACACATAAAACGTTTACCAGATTTTTTTTTTTTTTCTTTTTTTTACCAGATTTTAATATTTGATATGAGCCTGAGCATGTGAGATGTATTTACTTTGCTTGTGATTAAAAACTTACATTTCAAGTAAATGTTCACGTTTTGCTTATTTTCATTCCCCCTAAAACTCAACTTGTTTTGTGGGAGATATATCTTATTGTGTGAACAACATTTCAGCTCGTTAAGCTACTTGTGTAGCAAGTAACTTAAGGAACATGTCATAAAAATGTCAGAATGATAATAAGACAAAAAAAAAGCAAAAATGACTGCTTTTGTATTTTTTTGAAATACAAAAGTTATCCTTACACACTTTCTGTTTTCTATGATCTATACACAGTACAGTCAGTAAGTAAATGAGTGATCTTATTGCATGTTTTAAACATTTATCCCAAGTTTTCTGCAGCACTATTCAAATTCCTAAACCAAATTTCTGTTGGTTTAAACGGTATTTAAGGTTTGGCTGTTATTTCAATGAAATGGCCTTGCCCTTCACAACACTAAAGGGATGGTGACAAATAATTTAGGCTTTTCCTAATGAAATGGTGAAAACAAAGCCCAAAGCTCCAGAAAGATCATCATGAATAGGGTTTTTTGAATTAGGAGGTGGTGCAATAGTGTCTGTCCGGCTCTGCTGCACCTGGCCTTGGCCTCGCCGGCTTTGCTTATTCAGTGTGATGAGTTTCATTGTGGAGGAGTGCCTAATCAGGGCCCCTGAAATTCAACACCACTGCAACAGGGGCAGCATCACACGAGCTAGATCAGTGTATTGATTCATCTATTTTTACAAACCGGTGTAAGGTGGCCCTATAACGTTTCCTAACATATTTACGTGTCCTTGAAATAAATCTTAAAATAATTCCTGACTGCTTGTCAAAAATAAATGCATACATGTGCATGTATATGTATACAAAATGCCCACTCTAATTTGTCATTTTTGTTGGGTTTTTTTTTTTTTTGGTAGAGTAGTATTGATAATATTACTTATTTTAAATTTTCTTTATTTTGTTGTTAGCATTACTTTATCTATTTAATTGTGATACTCTAATATGCTAAAAATGGAACCCCTTCTGTATACATGATTCATGAGTTATTTCTTGTTTGCTCTTTTATTTTGTTTTTGTTGTCTCTTCCATTTCTTTTTATTTTTCCGCAGTAAAATAAAAGGGACGCTTTCTTTTACGGTCACCGCTCACCTCATGACTAACTTAGCCAGTTCTAGTTTCTGTCTTATACACACAGCAGACAAAACACCAACTATTCTCAGAATTTTGTGCTCCAGCAGTTTTCCAACAAAGAAAGGTTTCTCTCTGGTTTAGCCTGAACACCCTGTTTTAGCCCTCCTGAGCTTTTTCTGTGGAAATTAGCAGAATGGAGTAAAAACCACCCACAGGTCAAAGATATCTATTTTTGTTTTGTGTGTTTAAACAAATAAAAAATAAAAAAATCTGTTGTGTTTTAGAAAAAAAAAGAAAGTTGATGGAAGCGTTCGAGATCGAGTTTGTTAGGTTGACAAAGATGTGATTGTGAAAAAGAAACCAATACAGGAACATTTCACAATAAAAAAACTATCGCTAAAACAGTTTTTTTTTAAATGTGAGCCGCGGCGGGAAAAGTCACATGTATGATTCAATAACTTGTTGCTTGATTGTGTCACATTTAGTCCCTCCAAGGTTGGTGCAGCTCGTGTAGGTAAAAAAGCGTGATCCGTGTTAGAGCTCTGTGGTCTTTTGAATTGATCTGTCGATTGAAAAAGCCGCTGCAAGCTGTGAAAATCTTTTAGTGGAGGTCATCTGAATGAAGCCAATACTCAGATTTCACAGAGCAGAGACAGTAAGGCGGACTGAGGTCAGGGTGTGCAACAAAATATATTAAAGTTAATTGTTGTTTTCATTTCAGCTCAAGTTCCTGACAGTGACGAGCAATTTGTTCCTGATTTCCACTCTGAGAACTGTGAGTACTTTAGTTTTTGTTTTTTTTTGTTTTTTGTTTTTTTCTGCTTGGAACTATAAGTGTGAACTATCTGCATTTGCATCCAAAGCTGCTGTAACATAGAGAACATGTGTTTTGGCACATCAAAAAGCTTGGAGACAAGCGAATGCGATCCAAACTACATGCGAGGATAAACTTGTTTGTTTTAGGCTCTTGTTGATATTCCTTGACTACAACTAGGCTTAGAAATGGACTATTCCAGATGTAAGGTTGCTGTTTAAGTCAACTGAAGCTGAAACAAACTTTGGTGTTGATGTTCGCCTAGAACTTGGAACATCTTGTAAATCTCCTTATGTCTCTTTGTTGTCTCTGTGGTGTTATGAAGAATTATTTTCCCAACAGTCTTCCTCATTGTGCTTGGCTGCAGGATAAACCTTAGTATTGGTCTAAGTTACTGCTCGTATTGTTTTTCACGTTCATCCATTCGACTCTGTGGTCAGCTTTGAACTTGGGGAGGAATGCTGAAGCAATAACTCGCAGTAACCTCTTTTGCCAGGCAAAACTATGCAGAGACAGAAGTTCCTAATGACCCAGTCATCCAGTGAATCTGGATCCCAGCGATACGCGCCACCATCGTTCAATTTGCATACCTTTGAAAAGCTGAATGGGTCACAGCCCAGGAAACCAGTACACAATTATTCCGGGTGCAGGTACAAAGGTGGTCCCTTTGTGCACATCGGAAGGTGCAAAATGGAAAAGCAAATTCCTTGGCCCTACAACTGAGCTGCTATTTGAATGAGTTTTCCTTTCTTGTTGTTTGTCCTAACAATGGCGGTTCAGGATCTGGGGGGGGGGACGTGTTGTTCTGCAAATAGTTTTTTTTTTTTTTTTTTTTTTTTCAGCCTCCCCAACTCTAGCATGGACGCTGAAATGGTAAAGGGAGAACTGCAAGACCAATCCTTCCTCCAAAGTGAAAACTGTCCGCTCTGGGTGCTACTCGGAGCCTCTTCTTCCGATTGAAACCAAGCGTCTTTTATTTCTAAACACTGGAAGATGTTTTTTTTTCTTTCTTTCTTTTCTTTTTGACAATTCTGACTACCAACCGATCAGCCACTGGGTGACACATGCCCTTTCTACTGTGGCTGTCTACTGGCCAACAATGTGGAGGAGGAAGTGCAGATGAACCTCAGGGCAATCAAGGGTCATGTCGACTTAACCCACTGGCCTCAACACCCAATCAGCTGTCAGAGCTTTCTAACGGCTGACCTGAGTGTGATTTGCAGGGTCAGAAGGGCTCCGGTTTGATGGGCAGCTCAGTTATACGCAGCAGAGTTGCTCCCGTGGTGAAACTTTCCCCTGCTGATTGTTGTCAATAGCAGAACACCGATCACTTTAAACTTTGACAGAGAACTTCAAGTGACAGCTGAGTATGCACGTACGTGAGGCGTAATGTTATGACTACCTGCCCAGAACTGTGTTGGTCCCAGTTTTGGTGCCACGGCTACCTGATAAGGTGTGCTGTGGCATCTGGCAGCAAGATGTTAACAGCAGATCGAGTCTTGTAGGCTTGCAAGGTTGGACGTCCATGGAAAAAGCCTTGTTCACCTCACAGAGGCACAAGTATGTGGTCCAAATCTCTACAACTAAAACCTTACTAGATTCTTTAAGAATGTAATCATTTTCCTTTATCTCATTCAAAAGAATAAGGTTATCATTAAGGGTAGAGTCCTGTATTTTGTTTTTTATATACAGTTTTACATGTATATAATCTCAACCAAAGCAAAGATATCAGTCATACAATCTTTAGTTCAAACTTAGCAGTTTATTTATTTATTTTATTTTTTTAACTTTTAACCCAAAATCCAGCATGATGATGGGCTTTCAATTACATTACTGGTGGATCTGTTAAACTGGGTTCTTTGATAACATTTTCTAAGGTATCAACGGAAATGTGATTCACCAGATGGGACAGCCTTCTTCCACAGTTCAGGGTTTTTTTTTTGTTTTTTTTTGTTTTTTTGATGATTTTTGATAGATATTGTTCACTGCAGACGGGGAATACCTCACTAGACCTGCCCTGATACAGATGTTATGATCAACTAGTCCAGCCTTCACAATTTTCTCATGTTACAGTTGCTTAACTTTTTACTCCTGTTATTTTTTCTGTCCTCTAACAGATAAACTTTAACTACAAAATGTCCTCTCACCACCTAATATGTCTTACCCTTGTAACTGGTGCCATAATGAAGAAGTGGTCAGTGTATAATGGTGTGCTTCTTCGTCATTGCTTGTTTCATAACATATATATATTTTAAATCTATTAACTTTGTCCTTTCCCATACCCAAAGTAAGAAGGCATTCTTACCGCCGGCTAAACGTTAAAAACAGGTGACTCACCTGTTTTGGAAAGTCTAAAACACACACAAACACACCAACACAAAAAAAACTTAGAGCAAAGCATTAATCCCAGGTGACCAAGAGTATAATTGAAGCTTCCATTGAAAGCTGTGCCTTGTTAAAATAAACATTGTTGTTTTCTGAGTCAAGTCTTTACCTGCACGGGTGTGGCAGTGTTAACGGGGGCGCAAAGAGAGATAGTAAAAGAGAGAAGGGGGGGAAATAAACACACGTTACAGTGCTAAATTAAAGAAGAGGCGGAGAGAAGCAGGGCTTGGGGGGGGGGGGAAGGGGGGGGTAAAGCTGGGATTGAGCAATACTTTCACATCTGGTAAATCCATCTCTTCTGGTCCTTTAGTTCAGGGCTAACAAGCGAGCTCTGTCTAGAAGGTTATGCAAACAGCCGTGCTGTTTTTATTTTTGTTTGTTTGTTTTTTGTTTTTTTTTATGTACTTGCAGGGCCTCCTTTGTTTATGTGCTTCTTTACTGTAAACTAGTGCTCCGTGTTGTTTCCACTGGTTTAATGTGATTGCTCTGTAAGTGTTAAAAGAGAGATTTGATTATAATTTTGTGCCCGTGAAAAAGCGAGAGAGCATTGGGGGGGGGGCAGGAGGGTTGCCTGTGGAAGCTGACAGCCCCTTCAGGGCTTATCCGCGCCCTGACGCCAGGCTGTCAAGCAGATTTCTTTGTCTGTTTGCCGCCTGCAGGGGGGAAAACAAAAGCGCGCAAAGGTGTCTTTAATTTATGGCTTGGAAAGTTCATTAAAATAGTTTGGATGTGTTGCTAATTTGGTGTTCTTTTTGTGTGTGTGTGTGTGTGTGTGTGTAAAGAGCACTAAAACGCACAGTTGGAGCGCTCAACGAGCCTTTCCCTGCTTCTCGAGCCTGCTCTTCTCTGTCCAACTATGTTGTTTACACTTGGAGCAGCTCGAGAGATGTGACCCATTCATAAATTTTCTTCACTTGCGTGCGTAAAAGGAAGTGTGCCTCCCCTCTCACCCCTCCTCCTCTCCTGCTTTCTCCCCGTTGCTCCTCTGCAGCTCTCCTTCAGTCTCCATTCATAAAAAAAAAGAGAGCCCTACAGTAAAACTCCTGCTCTCCAACTGGATACTCTAAAACCCTCCCTCCCTTCCTGTCTCTGTACAAACTGAGTCAAATTTAAAAATCCGACACACACACACACACACGCACACACACACACACACACACTCCCCCGTCTCTTCTACCCACCCCCAACCACCACCACCACCCCTTTCTCTTTTCTCTCTCTCTACCTCTTTCAATGCACACACACACACGCTTTGAGCATTCCAAGATGTGAACTAATCCTGTGTTTTTTCGGAGTTGTGTAGGTTGATTGTTTGGTTTTGTGCCTTGCCGTAATTATATAGGAAGTTGTGGCTATAGAATGCCGTTACAGTGTTTCCCCGAGAGCACGGTTGGTAAGGGGAGGATTTAAAAAAAAAAAAAGGAGAGAAGAGGAAACGAAAGTAAACTCCTTCACCACTGACAATATAGGATTCTTTGTTTGTGTCGCTCCAGCTTGCACAATTCGATGCTCTTGAAGTCTTCTGGTGATTCACTGAGCTGGGGTTTTTGTAAGCTGCCATTGCAAATTTCAGTTGACTTTCTCATTAGAAATTATAACTAACAGTATTCAACATTAACCTTCCAGCCACGAGCTTTAAGCAGCATCCTGCTGGTAGATATTATTCATTGGAGTCATAAAATCACGTTTCCTTTCAGTGGACTGCATCCAGATTACAGAAAATTACTTTAAATGGCTGGTTGTAAAGTTTGTGCGTTTAATACCTAAAAAAAAAAAAAAAACATTGACTAGGAACTACACAATAGAAGATGGCAGAGGTAAAACACGCGCCACTGAAAAGCAGTAATGCCTGTGATATTGGTGTTTTTCTTTATTCAAGCAAAAGCATTTTTAATGAAAATACATTTGGAGGTGTATTTTAAAGTCCAGCTCATGTCTGATTGTACCTCTTCTGCATTTTTTATTTTATTTTTTATTTTTTTTGTAAAACAGCCTCTCTAAAAGTCCAAACGTAGCCGTAAAAGCTGTCCTGAGACTCTGACAGTACAAATTATTGATCGCTGTCAAAAGCAAATAATCCTAAACATGATTATTGGAGAACTGGAGCTGTACAACATATTGCAGCAGATTTACCACTGGGATAGTGAGTGCAATCCTGCGATCACAAAGGACACCTTGTTAGGTGATTTGGTAGAATGTCAGATTGAAAGTGACACGCATGCAAATTCAGGATGCCACCGATTTGTTTGAACTGTTGTGTGGGCTCAATGCCCACACCTGACACATATTTATGGAGGCTGACACCTTTACAAAAACATCAATTAAGGTTGTTCTTCTAATTGTTGAAATTGTAGACAATAATCATATGGTTGTATGCATTTTAAGGTTGAAATTGTGTGTTTTCCTCATTGAACATGGACTTCTGAAACAAATTAAAGCAGAATTTGAAAAACAAAAAGAAAAAAAAAACAGGCCTCAGAACTGTATGGCGTCCAATGTTCTTATTTGGCTCATTGAAGGCAGGAAGTATCTTTTTTTCACACTTAGTTTTAGGGTTTCTAAATATCTGTAGGTTTTATCTCAGCTGTTTTGATGATATAGCGTTCTGGAGATTGTTCCACTTACAGCTGGTTTGTCCTTTGTCTCGAGGTAGAGGTTATTGACTACGTTACTAATGCTAGAACAAATGGAAAAAAAGCAAGTGGTGCTGGGAGGAGGAGAAAGGCATTATGGTTCCAGTGACTCGTGCTCTAACCAAACCTGGACTTTGCTTTGTCATGAATTCACATCCCTTCCTCTTCTTCTGGGTGGCTTTTCTGGATCCGAACTAGCCAATGGGCGAGTGAAGCCCCTTCACCTCTCGTAAAGAGAAAAAAAACGAAAAAAAACAAAAAAAACATTAGCCTCTGTGTTCTGCCACTTTCCAAAATACAGCTGCTATGCAACAACTTCTGCACAAACACTCAGGTGACTGCCAAAAACACGCAGATTTACTTCGGGAGGTGAGTTGAATTTGTGCGTTTTTTTTTTTTTTGTTGTTTTTTTTCAGCGGGGGAGTGAAATAGCCGATTTCTCTCACGTGAACAGATGATTTCTTTTGACAACCCCTCATCCGCCGCTGCTCGCACAAACACACACACACTCCCTCTTTTCACACACAAACCTCGTCCCCGCTGTTTTATGAATGGCCTGGTTGTGAAAGACTGGCTGAGGAAGCACATTGAGTTAAGGGGAGTGAACCTTCATTCATGACATTGACATGAGTTATTTCTCCACTAGCAGCACCTATTTGTGTAAGTGCAGAACAGTTTTTTTTTTCTTTCTGTCAGACAATGTCTCAGAGATTTCCCATTTTCTGCAGATTCTTTAAAAGTAAAAATATAATTTCAGCTTTTTTATTTTTTTCATTTTGGTCTTCTCATCATTCAAATATTTCCTTCGAAGTCTCAGCAAACATGCAAAGCTGCATGCCATTTTGCACCTGTCCTACCTATGCGGTCTGGTCTTTGGAGGATTTGATGGTCCAGGAGTATATTTGTTTTGCAGCTTTCAATGAGGGAAATAAAAGCCTCCCAGAGTTGATTCAGAGTGGCGTTGCAGGGTGGAGGCACGAGGATTAGAGTCGGCAGCACAGCTTTGTGAATGGATGGCAGTGTGCGCTTCATTACAGGAGAGCTGGAGGAGGGAGAAGAGACCTTTTTCATGCCGTTTATCCCCGAAACAATCAAAGAACTGTTGATGTTCTGCTGCGCTCATGTTGTTGTGGATTAAGAGACCTTCTGCCGCTAAAATTTTGTTTTCAGTGAAAATAAGCAAAGACCAAAGTTAGAGGATTCTGTAAAAAAAAAAAAAAAAAAAGTAGTAGTTGTACTTAGCATTTTCTAAAGTGTTGGGATACATTAACAATTTAGCAAATAAATTATCAAAATAAAATATTCTACTTTGCACAGTATCACAGGTCTGCTCCTCTCTTTTACAGTTGTACTCTCTACACTTAAGCATTTTGTTAAGCTAACAGTGTAGAGCTGTAGGGAGATATGAACCTCTAACTCGCTTTTTCACAGTCTGTGAGCGTAAAACTACAAATTTCTGTGTGTTTTGTTTGTATTTTGTGTGACGAACCAATGCATAATTCATAAGTGAAGGGAAAAGGTTTTCTTTTTTTTATCTTTACTGATAAAAAAATGTGGAAAGCGTAGCACACATTTTTACATAGACCCTTACTTACAACATTGTAGAATCACCTAGCCTGCAGTAACAGCTGTAGGTGTTTAGTGTATGTCCACACCAGCTTTGCACAACAAATTTGAAGTCTTGCCACAGAATTTTACTCCAAACTTTGACTGGGCCATCCTTTGGGCTGATCCATTTAATTGTAGCTCATTTTACTTATGAAATTTGAGTATTTTGCGACCTCGAATAAGGTTTTGGGTTTTCTTTTTCTATTACTCATGTATAACTCCATCCATTTTCCCATCAACTCTGACCAGCTACCTTTCCAGTGCTGAAGAAAGGCATCCCCTCAGCATGACACTGCAACTGCCATGCAGATTCATGCGCAGTGACATAGCAGTTACTCTACAAAGTTAACGTATTTCTCAAATTTAAGCACAACATCCAAGCGCACTAGCATTAGCACCTTAAAAACACAGAGTGTGCGGCAGTGGATGAACGCAATCATGACCCGCTGACACCGACCAGAAGGTGTTCAGGATGAGATGAGAGCCATCCTACGGGGATATTGATCCAGGAGCACAGAAGGAGGAGATGGAGAGGGCTGATGGATGGCTTGATAAAGATAAAGCTCAGATAAATCAGCTTGATAGCAGACGAGGGAAAGGAGAGGGGTTAAAAATGTGCCACGAAGAGTTACGGCTGAGATCCCGATCGGGAAAGCGAGGGTCAAACCAGAGGGCAGCCGGGGTGGAATTTGCAAGAAGAAGCTGTGGATGTGGCATTTATGCTGATAATCCTGAGCAAGGTGTTCCGGCATTGATCCATTATCTCTTGTTGATTTCATTACCTCTGCAGGTTGCACCTCATAGAAAGCCAAGACACACACACACCCTTTCAACACATGTAGCACACAAGGGTACACAGTTCATCATTTCATTTCAGTAACAGTGTGGGGACTAATCGATGGCTACATTAAACATTAAGAGAGGGGGACAGATATACTGCGGGGAGGGAGGGCTGAGTGATTGAGAGCAAAGAGTCAATATTGAGGCAGATTAATTACATCCAGGCCTCGTCTTTGATGGGACGTCCCTCTCGCTGCACGTGTCCTGGGACAGGATCTATTGTATCTGGTCCACTAAACTGTGGCAGGGTAGAGAGATTTACAACAACCCAACGGCCGTTTACAAAAAGCTAACGCTGCACAGTTGAAAGTGAATTGGACAGCTGGGACAACATAAAATGGCAGAACGTGTACAGTTAAATCTTAATTCCCTCGAACCTCCAGGGAGAGCGGGAATGAGGTGAAGTTTCCGGGTTTAAGGAGCAGGAACCGTTCTGAGAAAAACCAGAAGCGTTCTCGGTGAGGAAGAAATGTTCTCACCTCTCAAGAAAAAAAAAAAAAAAAAAAGTACTGCGCACTGTTTCGACTTCATTAAAAGGAAGTGAAACTATGATGTGTGCAGATTTTATTCTTCAGCTCCCTTTCCCGGGATTAGTGTCATTCACGTCTACATCCTGTTTGGTAACGCAGTGAAATGCCCCGTGGGTGTTTTTAACAGTCAACAATGACCCCAAAAACACGTCTCTTCGGGCCTGTTGTCTGCTTGGATGTTACCGCTGCACTCTTCATCAATCCAGTTAGGCTTGTTTGGCATGTATCTGACAGCCATTCTTTAAAAATTCAAGGGGACCGAACCATTATCAGATGGGAGTGGACGATCCGTAAATCAGATAGAGCAGACACTAATGGATCCAGCACTCCAGATAGATACTGAAGCGGCTCTCGAGCCTGCTGGCTCTCAGAGACGAGGATGAGCTCGTTAGTGCTGCCCGGCCTGTTCGTGTCTCTCTAAATGTGCAGTGACCTGAGAAGCATGCACACATGTCCGGCACATGTTTCCATGCGCCAGTGGATTGGCTGGTCGGCCTTTGCAGCTGAAATACTCTGGATTAGACCGTTTCCTCAGTTCCTTTCGCTCTCCCTCCCCTGGTGATACACATCATTTAGCACTTGCTACAAACTTGGGACCTCTGTGTAAATATGACTAATTTCTGCTCTTGAATTCTCGTGAAAAGAACATGTGCTTATTGACATCTATGATTGAGCTGTTAGTCATTTGTCTGACTGGCCTACTCTACACAGCAGCTAGGCAATATTTTAGCAATACTGTAAGCATGATTATTGCTCAATATACCTCTGATGTGTCATAAGTAAAAAGTGGTGATGTTGAATAATACATTTACTATTAAATAGTGTAATTTATCAGAAAGATTAATGACTAAGATCGGGGCCTGTGGTCTAATGTTCTTTGGTGAGATGGGCCCACATCACTAAAACAGAGGACTTGATTGGCATAAACCAAATATAGAAAAGAAGAGCTTCATATCAACTTCAAAGCGTTGAGGTGCAGGAGTCATTGTTTGGGGAATATTTTGTTGCAGCAGGTTCTGGTCGGTTTGGTTCTTGGGGGAGGGGGGGAGAGAATGTGACACCATTTGTAAAATAAATAAATAAATGAAGCCGGAGCATTGGGCCGTGCTGCACGATAACAATTCAAAAGGTGCCAGTAAATCCTCCAAGGACTTGCTGAGAATTACAAAATGCAAAGACTGAGTCAGAACTCGTATCTTTGTATTTTGTACATGCAGGAAATCACCTCAAACATCTTTCATTTGGCACTCCAAGCACAGACTTCCACAACTTCTTGTCACCTCAAAATGAAACCAATCACAGTTTATTTTAAGGACGCCTTTCATGCATTCAGGTGTAACACAAAGTGATTTACAGAGGTCCAGGCAGCACATTGAATATTTGCCCGTGGTAAATGACCCGCACTTGTGTCGCACTTTATCAAGTCTGAGGACTCCAAAGTGCTATACACTGCAATCAGTAATTTACCCTTTTAAACACACATTTGCACACTGATTGTGTAAGCCACACTGTAGCCACAGCTGCCCCTGGGGGCAGTCCGTAAGAAGTGAGGCTGCCATTGGAACCACTGGGCTCTCTGACCACCACCAGTCACTTAGTTGTTGTGTACTTGGGCAAGACACTTGCCCAACTGAGACAGATGGAGCGGGGCTTTGAACCAGCAATCCAAATGAAACCCCTACTTTTTGCACTATTAAGATCAGAGGACGAACATTTCTCTAACCTGTATGTTTTAAGCTAGACAAACATGCCACTTGCAACATCATCCATGACTTAACATCATCCTTTTTATAATCAGAGTCTCATTTTTATTACCTTTCTATTCACCTCCCTCCAACTGGAACAACCCCATGTGTCCATGTCACACACAGGCTGTGTAAAATGCCACATCGTGTGAGATAAGAACCAGATCTGGAGATAGCTTGAATCTTATTTGTTTAACCAGACTTACTGAGTGTTTGTTGGGGGGTTTTAACTGCACAGTCGCATGCTCTGCACTCTAGCTTGTTCCTGTCACCTAGTTTGACACTGATGCTTGCTTCCGATGATTGATTGTGAGCGGGGCTGCCGTGCGCTGCAGAGTTCCAGGGGCTTAAGACTTGGCCAAGCTGGAAATAAACATCCAATGTAAGACTCTCCAGACGCTCTGTGTCTGCTTGCTGGATTTCTGCATACTGAAGGCCCTTAGAGGGAGGAAATAATCTATCCAGAATTAGATGGAGTTGTTTCATATTCAGTTATTTTACAACCACAAAACCGTTGTGTATTTATTTTTTTTATTTTTTTTTTGAGGTTTCATGTGATAGAGCAACACAAAGTAGTGCACAAATGTGAGGTGAAAGGAATGGTTTTTAAAATATTTTTGAAATCTGAAAAGTCTTGTATTTGTATTTACCCCACTAATGCTTGATAGGGACACTATTCACTCCAAGATATTTGTAAGTATCTCTCTACCAACTTCACACATTGTGAGACTGAAAATTTTGGTCTGGACTTTGACTGGACCATTCTAGCACATGATCTTAACCATTTTCTTAATTTTTTTGTAGTTCTAGCTTTATGTCCTGCTGCATTATGAACCTCTGCCCGAGTCTCAGGTCTTTTGGATCCAGTAACAGGTTTTCTTCCAGTATTATCCTGTTTCTAACTTTATACACATTTCCATCTACTGTCAGAAAACTGCTCTTAAGGTTATTTTCAGAGCCGGATTTTTTGGTCACATAAAGCATCTTGCATGAAAGCAAATAAGTTCAGTTTTGCTCTCATCTAAGTAGATCACTACCTGGCCGCTACATGGCTTGTTGCAAACTATAAATGGATTTCTTATGACTTTCTTTTTTTATCTCTTTTCTGTAAAGATCACCTGGCTGAGTGAAAATGAATGATATCTGATTGGCAACAAAGAGTGGCAGTGAAGTATGGAAAACAAAAGTTGTGTCTTAGTAGGTGACTGTGGCTCAACAGGAAGAGTGGACGAGACACTTAACTATGTTGCGTAACAATATGTGCATCAATGTATGAACATGTGTGTGCGTGCGTGTGTGTGTGTGTGTGTGTGTGGGCTAGAATAAGGTGATTCTAGTGTAGAAAACTATGGGCAGGAAATATAGCTAGATTATGGCCATTTTCATTTGATTAATTGAACACAGCTCTATAAGTTGTTCATGGTTTGGTGTTTTGTTTAGTAACCTAACTTGCTTTAAACTTCTTCACTTTGACTGTTCTGCTGTGTTCCTTGCCGTTTGTTCTCTAATGTCCTACAGTGAATCTCTGAGTCTTCCACGGCTGGATTTATGCTGAGTTTAAACTAGACCGGGTTAGACTTCTGGTGATGTTTGTTTGCATTGGATTTGATTTGGAGGCATCGAAACAAATGGGAATGAGCCCATGTGCACACACGTTTTAGCTTTTTATTCGCATTTGTTTTAAAATACAAACATTGGAAAGGGTTAGAATCATTCTGTTTTTTTTTTGTTTGTTTTTTTAAGTTTTAACAATTCAATATGTTACAGATTGAGTGGATATTTTCACACCACATTTGCAAGACTCAGTTTAGAGCCTCATTATACAGAGAAGAGTGTGTGTGTGCGTGCATGGGTGTGTGTGTGTGTTTGTGGCAGGGGGTGCTTGTTGAGCATCCGTGTTCATGGAGTCTGTTTGTGGTAGGTATCTACTGAATGGGAGTCCTACCCGAGTAATGACCCATCTACTTCCTAAAGCACTCAACCATGACCATCACCTTTCACCCTGCATCCTCCCCTGTCAAGAGCCAGCATTTACATATGTAAACGTCCATCTCAGCCTTGCTTGTTGCTGGGGAGGGGAGTTAGGGAGTCACTCCTCTGCGAAGGAATTAAAACAGGGTGCAGAAAGAGACACCAAAAAGAGTAGCACAAAATAAAGGAGGTGGAGATAAGACGGGCTTTGAGTGAGGAGGGGTCTCTGACCTTATCGGTTTAGGAGGTGATGGGGAAGCCGCTACCTTCGTGACACAGCGCGTTGTCTGTATTATTTCAAAATTGTCCGTTTTGGAGGGCAACAACCGTTGTGTTTGGAATCTGTCTTTGCACTTCCAAACACCCTTCACTACCTCAGGGCTCGGAGTGCGTAAGCTCACACAGAGGCCCTTCAACCTTGTGTGTGGAAATATGAGGATCTCTCTTTGGAAGGGTAATGCAACATGTCAAGAAAGAAACTGCTATAGGAGGTCATATTGCCCCAAAATAAAAGCAGGAAGAGAAGGAAACCCGAAGAACATAACTTTGCCTGGATCTGTTTACAAGACTGCCAGCACTTTATAAACTTCAGCCGCAAATCTGACATCATTTAGACAGGAATATTTACTGTAACATGCACGACAGTTTATAATAGTTGCTGGAGACCAGACCTGGTATTATTCTAAGAACTATTCGTGGATCTGGCTGCAAGGTTACTGTTCATTGGGAGATTTTAGGTTTTATAGATGTTTAGTTTCAGGGATGTTCTGCAGAATGTGGTCTTTTAAGGACACAAAAATATATATATATCCTAAACCTCAACCTGCTCTGAGCTCTATAAATACTGAAAGCTATCTAAATAGTTGCTACAAACTTATTTTATTTCAAGCTTTTAAATGTTTTTTTTTTTAGAAAGAAAACAATACTAGCATCAATGTACAGGACAGAAATGAAAGCATGGATTTAAAAACTGCTTCACTGTTTTCACTGGGAGAGAATAGTATCACATGAGAATATAGAGAGATGTGCTTTAAAATGTACCAAAACTTGTTTTTATTCCAAAAATCTGTATTTTGGTCCTAAAAAACATTATCAGGGCTTATCTAACTCATTTTAAGGTTTATTAGATTATATTAGTGTGGCACGCTGAACATTATAAATGTATTTTATCACTCTTACTCATCAAAGCCACTGGCCAGTGCTAACGCTGTATGATAACAAATAGAAAGACGGGATACTAGGCAGGTTAACCAATCAGCATATATTTGATCAATCACATCATTTAAAATTATTTTTGCTGGACAAAAAGTAACAAAGGAACTATGAAATGTAACTTGAAATAATAAATACATATCATTTTATCAAATTCCACACATTGAATTGTATATTAGTGAAAGTGTTAATTGCACTTACAAGAAATTCAATACTTGGAAGCTTCATGGTTTAACATGGAGGTTTTATAGAAATGGCTGCAGTTTGAAGCAATCTGAGGGTTCAGCCTCTTTTTCCAGAGCAGAAAGTTGGGATGAGTCAGGACATAAACAAGCAGCCTTGAACTGAAAAATGAGTATCAAACCAGTTATACAAAGAGGAAACATTTGTGTTTGGGTCATTGATGTTTTGTAATTGTTGGGGAATTATGAAAAAAAAAACATGGTATTTGAGCTTCAAAAACGTGGTAGAAAAAGGCTGTAGGGCAAAGAAAATATTCTGTTTAGTTAAAATGACATATATCTTCACTGAACCGGAACCAAGCTGCACAAAAAATTAAAAAAACAAAAAATTTAAACACGGAAACATTTCTGGTACCGTCTGACGTTGTTCAGGTTAAGCAAGAACTGAGAAGGGCAACATGAAGGGCAACATCCCTCCCGGTCGTATTAGTTTGCTCTGCGCCGTGAGTCAAGTTGCGCACACTCCCTTTAAGGATTGTTTGCAGTTCATGACCGTGCCCGAGAAGAAAAGAGGGGAATGTCAACAGACAAACACACTCATATTATTAGAGCAGCAGTCATGTGCCACCCTCTGTGTGAACACACCGGCAGACGCTGTGCCGGAGATTTGGAGGAGGCAGGAATCCCCGTCGTGTCTGTCTGGGAAATCTGGGTAAATGCTCTCTAATCCTGTTGATCCCTGGCTAAAGCCAACACTTCCTCACCTGTCCGCCTGCCATGGGAGAGTGACTACAGAGCAAAAAGTAGGAAGGTCGCGACGAGGAGAAGTGCCACTCGGCTGTCGGTTTATTTATTGAAAATGTTTGATCTGTCCGAGGCACACCGCTCAAAGTGAAATGACAGGAACGTAAGAGCGCACTTGTTCTGACGAATTGGTTTATCTAGGGTGGCACAAGTGATTTAAAAATGAAATATGATAAATTAGCATGATGAATTGTGGGAAGTTGACATAAGAAAAAAAAAAAAAACCTCAATAGTTGATATATTGGATTGAAAAAGTACAACATACGTCCTGAGCCTTTTTACAGTTTGTCACATTACATCCACCAAAGTCAGTCTGCTTTATTTGGATTTTATGTAACAGTCTACCGCAAAGTAGCATTATGAAGTGGAAAAGAACCATACGCAACTGAAAATTTGTCAGAGGTTGTCTTTTGTTCGTATTCGTTCCACCTGGATCAAATCACTTTTTGCTTCACTTGTTGTTTTATGACATCACTCTATTTTTACACTGCCTTTCCACCTTGCAGTGATATGCTGTTTTATGTTTGTCGCCTCACGCAAAATTCCCTGTAACATGTAAGAGGGGACAAAGTCCAAGAGGTGTGAATAGTTTTCCAAGGCACCGTTTAATCTTCTGTCCTGCTTTTCTTCTCACTTTCTACCTCACAGCCATTTTGTGCTTCATTCAGTGAGCCAGATGTTTTTTTCTTTCTTTTTTTTTGTGAATGGAGGACGTTACTTTGTAATTACCTGGGCTGTGCTTTCAGTGTGGCCTGTTCCGTCAGATCCACGCCCACAGCAGACACACACACGTACGCACACACATATTCAGCAGACAGATGAGCCGACGAGCGCACACACACCCACACACACACACACACACACACACACACGAATGCGTGCCTCCCTTCCCCAGCTGGAAGCGCACAGCTGCTGCTGTTTACCCTGTCGGGACCAGAAAAACATCCTGTACAGTTCTCTGGGTGAAAACCTCCCCTCACATAATAAACACGAGCCCTCTGCACAGTTTGAAGCTCCACTTTGGGTGGTTTTTGTGGCAGTCGAGGCAAAAGGTCGCCTCCAGCAGTCGATCTTGACAGACAGTTCAATATGTGGCCGTTTGAGGGGACCCTTTATACCGCATGTGACTTCACCGGGTTATGTAAGATTATCTGTCAATGCACGGAGACAAAGGGATGGTTAACATCTGGACCCAAACAAGAAAGAAACGCTGAGCCACAGATTTTTCTGTACGTGCCCTTCTGACAGAGACGTGACGTTTGCTTTCATCGGCAATCAGGAGTCTTTCTGGCCTCCATGCCTGTTTAGCTTTCATTCCGACTTCGACAGAGGAAGTTTTGGCTGCTGTTGTGTCTGGACGAGAAAAAAAAAAAAAAAAAAAAAAAGTGGGCAAGGACACTCCAGGCTCCTGGAATGCGGTCGTGTGCAAGCATGTGTGCTTCCTTGTCCGTGTTTATGCAACTGTGTATTTATACGTGTCTGTTTGCTGGCCTGTGCTTCCACTGACAGTCACTTAAGTGTTTTTGTTTTTTCTTTTTTTCTGCTTTTTTGCTGGCACATAAAAGACATTCCAGCTCAGGCAGGAGAATTACCCTTTTGCCTCAAAGCTCACCGACAGTAGTATCGGGGCAGGGCTGAATCACAAAAGAATCTAGAAACGTCTATTGTTAATGTGCATGAGCTAACCCTGTGTCTGCTTTCTGTTTATCGTCTCTTGTAGCAGTGGCATTTCACAGTCCTCCAGTCACCATCAAAAAGGAACCACAGAGCCCTGGCTCTGACCCCAGCCAGTCCTGTAGCCACAAACAAACCTTCAGCTACCCCAGCGGAGAGCAGTGCCTTTATGCCAGGTATCATGGTTTTTCACCTTGATTTGCAGATTAAAGCCAAAGTTTCCATGACCATCAGCGCTCTCTTTGGGAAAGTCGAGCACAGATTTGCTTCTTCTGTAAATTTTAAAAGGAAAGTGAGCACCTCTAGCCCCCTGCAGGTGCTTGGCAGTTTGGGTGTTACCAAAATGCCAGAGTGAAAAGTCATCAGAAAATAGACTTATGGAAGCAAATGTTGCTGCCCGTCACTCTGGGAATAGTTTTAAGGCCATTCTCAGATCATTTGAAGCCCACCATTTTCCAGCGAGAGAAGTTATACACAAGTGGAAAACATTTAATATAGGTGCTAATATTCTTGGAAAGTTCTGCAAATCCTCTGTGCAAGTTTCCACAGACATTGCAGAAAAATCAAAAGTTCTACCCCAAACTCCACAGCCCCAATTTGTCTGTACAGTCACACCAAAGTAAAAAAAAACAACAAAAAAAAACAGCACAAATTGAAAAATCTGTGCACGTATGTCTTGTTTAGAAAGGTTGCCTAGAAAAAAACATATCCTCTCTGACACAGAATGTGGCAGCATAACTTGTAAAGTAGCATCTGAATGAACAATAGGAATAGGGGAATATTGTCTTTGGTGCAGATGAGACCAAAGCATCTTAATCTTTACATTTTCTGTATCCTTTATCCAACAGAACATAATCAAATTTCATGTAAAAATGTTGCCTCTTTTTTCCAGAATTTCCTTCTGTGTCACCAAGAATATAAAACTACACTCTTCCAGTTTCTGAAGCATTTAAGTTGAAACGGGGTAATTAAGATCCTAAAAGAACAATGATTGGTTGTCTCTGTAAATGTTTGCTTGAATAGTAAAAAAAAATAAAAAATAAAAAATCAACAAAATAAATGAAGCAAACAGCAACTCAGTTTGCTCTTTCTGTGCAGTAACGGTTAGACATGAACAATGGCCTACTAATGGTGAGCATACAACAACAAATCTAAAACCACACATTATTGACAGAAGAGCGCTAACCCATCTCCCATTAGCTCTGTTAACGAACATTATTGACTGCAAAAAAAGAAGAAAAAAAAAAAAAAAAAACATTGCTCCTTGTTGTGACATGAATTCCTGTATGAATTTCTGTCGTTTTTATCAACAGTGCCTATGAGCAGAAAAGGGCTGCGGGAGGAGCAAAGAGCTCCTGTCCAGGGACTCCCATGTCCCCGATGCAGCAGCATTACTCCCCGAAACCTGCAGCAGCTGGACGGCCCGACGCCGGCTACCTGAACCCAGCTGCCACGTCCCAGCCCCTTCCCAGCAACAATTACCACATCAACAACAGGTTATAGAGGGGGGCGGGGGGGAATGCATTTTTTACTTACTTACTTAATTTTCCATGTTTTGTTACATAGATCCAGTAAAGGATCTGATGGAAGATCTAAAAGTTGAACAACGCGTTTTTATCTTCCAGTTCCAGGTTTCAGGGCACTTCAGCAGACCCTATGTGCCCCCAGTTCCCCCCACCAGCACAGGCCTTTCAGCGCATGCCGTCTGCCCCAGCTGGACATGGCACTGGAGGATGTGGCGTGGGAGGCGGTGGAGGTCCAGGGGGCGGCGGTGGCGGAGGCGGTGGTGGTGCGGCGTATCATCGGCAGCACTCTGACCCCTGTGTGCCATACCTGCAGCAAAGCTTTAAACAAGAATACCTGGACCCTATGTATGAGCGAGCAGCTCACATGGCAGGACCGGGCCACGGACAGGGGCACGGACCCCACCCACAGCCGCACTCACATCCACAGCCACATCCACACAGGTTTCCACCAGCCCACATGATGGTTAAGCAGGAGCCCACAGACTACACCTATGAGCCTGGTGAGTGATGATGTCTCCATACTTTAGTTTAGCTTTTGGAATATATATTGCCGTGTTCAGATGCAGCCACCGTGTAAAGTTTAGTGCCTACGTCAGAAGCCCTTTGTGTAGCAGAAAACTAACACTGCACATCACCATGAACACACCGTCATCCCCAGCGCGAGACAGGAAGACTTGAGACGTTGTGCGTTAAGAATGATCTGGTCAAAGTCCCAACTTCAATTCAAGAATCTGTGACAATATTTGAAAATTGATTTTGACATTTTTCTTCCATATGGCTTTCACCAAAACTTCTTCAAACTTTCAATCGCCTTCTTACTACTTATCCATAAGGAACAGCGGTGTTGTTGACGGAATACCAAATTGCAAGCAAATAAAGGCAAACTTTAAAGCCGTCATCGGTTTTCGAGGAAATATTCAGCAATCGAAATGGCTTTCTCTTTCTCTCTTTCTCTTAAATAAAGAAAAAAATTAAATGTGGACCCTATAAAATCAATCAATATTGGTGAATACAAGAATGTTCTTGTGGAGTAAGTCCATATTTTGGCCACTTTTTCCAAGTTTATTTTTGCATTGAGATGAAAGGTCTCTGGTGAGCGTGGCTAACTAGAGAACAAAATGTACAAGAGGAAAACAAACTTTTCCCCATGAATGCCGACTGCCTCTCAGCCTCCGAGACTCCTCCTTTCAACTCTCTGACACTCTGCAGCAAGAAGAAAAAAGGAAAGAAAAAAAAAAAGTTTAGTTTCTTCTTTTGGCCGCAGCTTTTCTCCGCCCTCTGTGAGAGAGAGAGGCAGAGGAATTTCATTGAGAAAATGGAGGGCACTGGAAAGACTAGAGTCCCTCGCGGAGTGCTCCAGGGTTTCAGGTTGCAGCAGTGGCTTCCTTTTTCTGCAGGCAGATGAACTCATAATGGAAAAATGAGTGTGCCGGCGGTAACTCAAACCTCTCACTGGCTGGCCTGCAGGAGAGGGTGTGTGTGTGTGTGTGTGTGTGGAAGGAGGGCAATGCTGAAGGTGGGGCGGGCGGTGGACGGGGTGGGGTAGCCGGCTCAGGCGCTTTAACGACGAGCTGCACAGGCAGGGAGCTCATCGGCTCGCTTCTCCCTGAGAAATCCAACACTTGGCACACATTCTGTCCTCGTTCACCTGCGTTCAAGATTCTCCTTAGCTGACTGGGAACCTTTCGGTGCAGATTGCCCGCACTGACATGAGCTGAATCGTGAAGTTAAAAAAAAAAGTGTTCCTGCTGTGCTGAAATCACCACATCTGAGACAAACGTTCACAGTCTCAAGACAGAGGGAAGAGGAAATTATAGGAAGATGTTTTTTTTTTGTTTTTTTTTTGTGGATAACTGCTATGTGGAGAGATTTGAATGTGGTGAAGATTTAACAAACTTCGGCGTCCAGTGTCACAAAAGTTTCATTATTCAGCGCTAATTTAACAGAAAGTCCTGGTTAAAAGTTTCATCCCTACCCCAAACCTGATTGAATCAGATGATTTACGAATATTTATATTTAAATAATGATCAACTGGCCTGATAAGTGATCAGTAGGGTCAACAATGCGAACATCTTGCGATACAGTTACATCTTCATTTTTATTTTATTTCATTTTTTTTTTTGTTACCTTCTTGTCAAGACAAATGGGTACTATAGAGGAAGTCAGTTGTGACTCCAATCTGCCTTACATATGGAGCCCATGTACATAACATTGCTTAGTTTGGGAAAATATAAAAAACAAAAACCTTTTTTATCCCAGAGTTTTTAGTGTGTTAATACCCCCATCGCTGTATTATACCTCTGCTTTTAGTTTTCATGGCACAGAAATATATTGTTAAATCATCACCTACTAAGCATTCAACACAGTAGAATGTATCATTTCATCAAATAAGCCAGACCTTATTTTCCAGACTTCTACCACAGCAGCAGAACTGATCCAACTGCAAGTGAAATATCACAGAAATAAGCCAGTAATAGTTTTACCTCATCTCATGTTGTCTGCACCATTAAAGATTTACTGAGCATGCCTTGGCAGAATGCTTAAAACGTAAAGTGAAACTGACAGCATGATCTTTTTTTTTTTTTTTTTTTTCTTGCTAGCATTTAAATTTCATTACCCCACACTGTGAGCTGGTCCTTAAACACGGAAAAACTAATTACACAAGTTAGTGGTGTCGTGGCAACCCTTTCTGACAAAGGTGAACACTGATCACGACGCAAAAGCGGAGCGCGCCAAAAACAAGGCGAACATGCCGCGAAAGGCGTGACGGGACTTGACGTTCCACAAAATCCCCTTCGTTCTCCCACATCTAGACGTGTGGAACATGTTTTGTTTTTTGTTTGTTTGTTTTTTGTTTTTTTAACATGCCACCATACACGGCAAAGTAGGCCACGTTGTGACACCAGCTTATCTGGGTGATTAACATTCAAGGCTCCAGATTGACGCACCTTTAAAGAAAAAAAAAAAAATGACACCGGCTTCATGCGTCGCTGTTGATGTGGGCTGTTAACGTGATGTTTAAACGGGAGGGGGGAAAAAATGTGTCCCGAAGCTTTAACGTCATCCTTTTTAATGGAAAAAATAGCAATGAGGCTGGGTTTTTAAGCAAATGGAAAATAAAGGCCGGACACTATAAACAAAGACGGACACATGCCACCACTTTGTACTCCATTTTGAAAACAGAGTCTTTGCAGTGTTTCGTCACTGCTGCCTTGTGTCACTTGAAAGACACAAACGGCCTTTCCACTCGGTGCACAATTAACCCCGGTGCTCTCGCTCACACCCTAATCTACCCATCACTCTCTGTTGTTGCCAGACATATCATTTACACTATGATCCAAAGTTGCTGCCCCGGAATGGAGGGCTTGATTTTCCCCAGTGGCATCTTATCGCAACCGCAGTTCTGCAGCTGCATTCCCCCGGAGTGAGTCACTCCAGTGAGAGCCACAGTCAAAGGGCTGTGCATTTCAGTTGTTATCCACTTGCTTTTCTCGGTGATGCACTTGACGGATAGCTGAAATAAAAGAATACCAGTAAACACACAGAATAGCCACTGACTCATCGTCTTTGTGTGTGCACAGACAGGTATAGAAAAGGAAAAGCACATGCACAAAGGTGAGCAGCTCAGGTAAAGGAAATGAGGCACAATGGCTTTGTGTAGCAAATACAGCTTTTTGAGTCAATCGATGATGTCCCTTGACAAGGTTCAGGGACGGGTAAAAAGTGCTACTTTTCTTGTCCTGATCCTTGTTTAAACATACCCACGGCAGCAACAAGAGCGAAATGATGTATGATTAATTTGTTCTCACAATGCTAGTGGTGTTTATACAATATATGCGCATTACACACCACACACCCTTTCTCAAACGGGTACTGCAACTTACTACTGTTTAATGATTTTTCCTAACTTGTGCACATCTGTAAAGACATCTGTAAAAAAAATAAATAAATAAATAAAATTTGCAGATCTATGATTTTGTCCAATTTGGTTTTATGTTTGTAATGTAAATCTGACTCAGCTCTGTCTTTGAGACCGAATCCCTTCTCTGCAACACCTTGACTTCTAGTGTACCCTTGCCCAATTCAAAATTTGAATTCGATTAGCATAGCTGCTTTCTTTTGCAAAGAAATAAACCCCACATGTTCTTCAGGAACATTAATGAATGTTCCTGAAGAACATGAATGAAACATTAATTTCAAATCTTGACACAGATTCTCATTTGGATTTAGGACTTTGACTGAACTCTTCTAACACCAATATGTTTTGGTCTAAACACCCAACTCCCTGTCCTTGCACAGGAAAATCCTCTCTGGCATGTCACTTCCACTACCTTGTTTAATAATGGGGATGCTATGTTAGGGTGATGTGCAGTGTTTATTTTATTCCTCAAATAGCATTTGAACTAAAGAGGTACACTTTGGTCTCATCCAACCAGATCAGGTTTTTAACATGTTTGCTATGTCCTTGAAATGGCTTTTGGCAAACCCCAAACAGAGCCTCCTATGACTTTTTTTTTTTTTTCAATCAATGGCTTTCCACTCTTCCATAAAGGCTAGACTTTTGTACTACGCAACTAATAGCTTTCCTATTGCTATAGATTTGTGCAGCTCGTCGAGAGTAACGCCTCTTGGCTGCTTCTATGATTAATTCTCCATTTGTCCAGCATGTCAGCTCAGGTGGACCGCCATGTTTTCTTTGGTTCGGAGTTCAGCCATGCTCCCAGATGAAGGAATGCCCCTGGTGCTATTAGATCATTAGTGCTGTTGGGATGTTATTTTATATCCTAAATCTGCCTTAAACTTGTTGTATGTGTTCTCTAACAAAGTCTAAGACTGTCACAGAACATCGGCATTTATTTATTTACTTAGTGGTATCAAAATAAAAAGGGTCCAATTGAGATTTCTTTCCACACTTAGATGTTGTCCTTGGATTGAACATTTATTAACATCGGACCAAATGGATGTTCTGTTCTTGCAGCACATCAGTCTTAGCTGAGAAACGCAGCTCTATTTTGGAGGGAGGGGGGGTTATCAGTGATACTGAATGTAGTCTCCGCGAAACTTCTCAAACTACACATTACAGTGTTTAACCCCTGGGCGTAAATAATCAAAATTAAGTTTAGGTTTAAGAACAACAACAAGGGAGGAGGGGGTGAAATAAGATCCATCTTGTGTTACTGACCTGTGGCTCTTTCTGTTTGTGTCCCAGATGTGCCTGGTTGTCCCTCCATGTACCACCATGCCGAGGGTTACCCAAACCCCCAACACAGCAATGATGGTAACAGTGATTTTTTTTCTCATTGTCTTGATCGACTTTTATTGCAAAAAAAAGAAAAAAAAAAAAGAAAACTTTTTAAATTTTTTCTTTAAACATTTTTCCCATTTTAAAATCTAAAAGCGTCACAGCTTCAAGTAGCCGATCGTCCCCCTCTACATTTCTTTCTACTATGGACCTTCACTCATTACAGCTCTGTGGTCATTGGGTAACCAGTGAACAGTGTCCATGTTTCCATTGGCCAACCAGTGGTGTGTTCATGTTTCCATTGGCAGAGGCTCAAAGCTCGCCCCTGCCTCATGAATCCTTGAATAAACACAACTCCTGGAAAAAGCAGAATAGTTCCCCAGCAAAAAAGGAAAACAGACCCTCCCCTTGCTCCCACTGTTTGTTGGACCATTTTTGGTCAAATTTGGCATATCAAAGCTTTTAAAAATGCCCAAAAAAAAAAAAAAAAAAAACTACTTCAACTACAAAATGTGCATTCCTCTTTTGAAAGCGTGTCGGGCGAAGAACGTTCACCTTTCCCCTCAGTGTTATTCCAGTGTGAATGTATTTTTTTGTGAGATAGTATTTAAAGTTTAGCACACGTCCTGATTGCACAGTCGAGTTCTTCTCAGATCCAGGGTGCTGCTGGAAACTCTGACGCAGCTCCCCTCTTGTCTCTCAGGCTATCTGTTCGAGAACGACTCCCGCGTTGTCCCAGAGAAGTTCGAAGGTGAGCGCACGCCCTTCACTCCCGCACATTTACACACACCTCAGTCCCAACAGACGAGCTGTCAGCTCGGGGGCAGCAGGCACCTCAGATGAGGTCACTCCAATCTCTATGTCTGCATTGTAAAGAAACCCGAGATCCCTGACTGAGATGTAAACAGGTTTGTGCGCTCCAAAGCTTTACTAAGTGGATTTGGTTTCATCATGCGGAGCTCCTCTGTCACACAGACGAGCAGTTTCCCATGGTGTGGCTGTTTGTTGACGCTACAAGCGATTGAGTGAAAAGCCCAAGGTGTCAGCGATGGCTGAACCGGTGAAGCGTTCGAGTTCTATGAGAGAGACAACGGCGGTAACTTAGCCACAGTTCTCATGTTGCTACAGTTGTGTACGACATATCCAGTAACAGGTAAACAACTGAGAAGCAAAACTGGAACATAGGTACGTCAGCCTGCTCACAGCTTCGTTCAAAACAGTTTTTTTTTTTTTTTTTTCTAGTTCTTAACCATGCAACATTTAGTTTTATGTTGTCCAGTCATTTCTGATCATTTGTCAAATTCTGTCTTAGTACAGCAATTTGTCGCTCTGTATGTAAGATCAGAGCGACAAATGTTCCCAATACTGCCTACATTGGGAACATATGAAAAATTTGGTAAAATATTCAAAGAATTTCAGACTTGCTCATGATCCGTAAAGGTCCATTTGATGTTTGATCTTTTTAGTAACTCTTAACTTTTGTTCAAACTTCTTGCATTCGGTGAAAAACAAAATTAACATTGACCGTCATATTTCAGACAAGTTCGATCTTCGTCAGGGTCACTTTCTGCAAAGCAAATACACCGTTTGCTTTGTTTTGGTCTAACTAGGTGAATAAAAAAAAATCACTCTCATTAAACTACTTCCATCATCCTATCCATTATCAATGAAGTAAAAAAAAATGGTGGTTGGAAAGATAATTCATGAAAAAGAAACAAAGAATAACATTTTTAAATATTGAAACTGCACACATCATCACGTAGTAGTGAGTTTTCTCATTACTAGTGTTGTTTCTAAAATATTCAGAAAATCTACTCCAAGATTTGAGCTACTTCAGAGTGAGCTTTTTAGATTGTTCAGCAGAAGCCAAAATCAGTCACTGTTTCTAGAATTTTAATTTTATTGTGTTATGGACTTCAATATCGAAATTATTCACGCCGTTTTAGTTTGTTTACTCATATGCATTTTGCCGCTCACTGATTTATTTACAGCGACTTTCACTTTAGACACTGAGGCTTTTTTTTTTTTTTTAATAAGTGAGAAGCCTGGGAATCACGCGGAGAAGCTGAGACACCTAAAGCATCATAAGAGCACCAATGTGTGACTACAATGAGTCCTTTCTGGCTACTTCTCCTAAGACTGAAGCTTTTTTTTTTTCTATGTTCCTCACGTCCAGGCGAGGTAAAGCAGGAAGCAGGCGGTGTCTTCCGTGAGGGAACGCCTTACCAGCGACGCGGCTCTTTGCAGCTCTGGCAATTCCTCGTTGCCCTACTGGACGATCCGGGAAATTCCCATTTCATCGCCTGGACGGGCCGCGGCATGGAGTTCAAGCTCATTGAACCAGAAGAGGTAGATCTGAATTCTGAATTTACCTCAAAAAATGCAAAGTTGGACAAGCCAGGAACTATGGTTCCATATGCTACTCGTACTACCAGAATTCAAAGGGACTTTGAGGAGTCTCCTAGAAGAGGCCCAAACTTCATCAGTTGCCAATTTCTTTTAAGTAAACAGAAACAAAGATATTAAGCTTTTCTCCATATCATTTGAATATGGAGACCTCGTTCGCTATGGATGACAGGAGGAAACAGATAGGATAACGTAAGAGCAGGGCAAAGAGGGAAAATGGAAATCACATGTAATTAATCACTTTGTTTTGATCAATTTTACGTACAAGGTGTTTTTTATTTATTTATTTATTTATTTATTTTTTGCTTTCAGCAGATGGTATTTTTCCTGTGCAATCCAACATAAACGGTTGTGGTCTTTGAGAAAGAAAAGCTATTTGCTGGCGCTGTAATTTGCATACATTTCAATGGACATTCCCTCAATCCATAATCCCTCATTTTAATGTAGGCAAACTGAGTCAGCACATATAGAGATGCTATTTACATGGTGAAGCTGTTTTAAGAGCAAATCTGCATCTGGGTTCATAATCAGCAGAAATAAAGAAAGCATGTGGGGAAAAGTGGATGTACAGACTCTCCACTTGTATTGTGGCAGTCAGCAAAGACCAACTAGCTGTTGATGGCAGCTCGTCGCAAGACCGACATAAAGCCTTCTGGAAAAGTTTCAAGTCATTTGTCAGTTCTGTTTATTCTTCTTTCAAGCAGTCGGGCTTTCTTGTGAACCTGGATGGTCTTGCTCAGTAGTCCCCCACCCCTCCCCTACTCCCGCACTTTCTAAAGGTTTGTCCAAGGTTTCCATTGGACTTGACATATGTAAAATGCTAGGAGTGTTTAAATCGTTGCGCTCAATACTGTAGCTGCTTAAATCTTCAGATTTGAATTAATACGGGTTCGCTTATGTTTGCAGAAAGAGATGAATAATTGAGGCGTTCAGTTTCAGGCCCATTACTGTACAGCACTCTGTTCACAGATCGAGTTAATGGCATTCATGACTAATGTACAACAGAGATATGAGCAGAGCAGAGGAGTTATTTTGGGATTAGCTCTTCTCTACTTTTTTTATTTAATCCCGATTCCAACTGTTCAGAGTGGCATGAGTCCACCTTCCCTCACCGACTCTGATCCCCCACCAGCCCCTCCTCCACCCATTTATTATTCACCAACATGAAACACAATGAATTGATAAACAAAGGGCAACCACCCCCAATCTCTCTCACCTGAGACATTTACACAATGTTTAAGTCTGCAGTTTGATTAGTCCATTTAGGTAGTTTCTTTCTTTCTTTCTTTCTTTCTTTCTTTCTTTCTAAGACAGACAGGTCCATATTGTGTTTTCCATTATCTCTTTACTGTACATTAAAAATGAATGGGCTAAGAGTTTTACAGGAGCAATTAGGCCTGAGAGCGTACTCGGAGATCAAACGGGGCAGCTGGGTGATGAAACTCGTCTTCTTCAGTTGGAACTCTTAGAGCCCCCCCCCCCCCCGTCCCTCATGATTCCTCTGAAGTGTTTGTCTCCCTCTCTCCTGTGTGTCCTTCTACCAGCTCAGCTGAGAGTTTAATTTAAGACTTTAGCAATGTTTCACAGCTGTTCATTGACAGCCATTGCTCCCCTTTCCACTGCGAAACACTGCGGGACTCTGGTTGCATTCAAGTGGTAATGGGTTACATAAAAAGGAAGTGAATCCACATGTGGGGACTCGCCCCAGCCTTGGGTTGTTGACGCAGTTGAACTTGAAGACCAGACGGGAGTTTGGTTTGCCACTGGGGGCCCTTAGTGGTCATAGTGTTGAATTACACCTGTGATTTATGAACGTTGACGGAAAGAAAACTGGAAAGTGGATGACTGACTTTTCTTTTCCCCAGGTTGCCAGACTGTGGGGCATGCAGAAGAACCGTCCAGCCATGAACTATGACAAGCTTAGTCGTTCTCTGCGCTATTACTACGAAAAGGGAATCATGCAAAAGGTAAAAAAAAAACCAAAAAAAAAAAAAACACACTCGCTAACAGGGAATGCAAGAAGCTTTCATAACCTTTAAAATTATTCCACATTATAATGACAAACGTCAGTGGATTTTATGTGTCAGAGTAGCGCATAACAGCGCATGATTGCGAAGTGGGGATGGTGATGCATTCCGTCAGAAATTAAAAAACTAAAAGGTGTGGCATTCATACAAATTCAGCACTCAAGTCTCGAATACGCCTAAATTTAGATCCAGTGCAAACCAGGCCCCACAAGAAAGCAAGCTGTTCATATGTTCACATGTGTGTAATTACATTTCTGCATAAATCTACCTGTTCTGTGAAGTACCTCAGAGGTCAAGGAGGAAGTCGTGGAGAAATTTATGAGACGGCTAAGTTATAAAACAGCATCTGTGTGAATATCCCACAAACCAATGTTTGTTTCGTAATCTAAAAAGAAAAAAAAATTAAAGAGTGCGATGCTGCTGCAAACCTACAAATACATGGTAGACTAGACCAAAGGAGGCTCAAAAGACTTACTGTAAAATACATACGGCTTAATTGCAATGAAAGGTGATGCTACAAATTCGTGGTGCATCTCAATATGAATGGACCTTGTTGGATTTCATTTTAATTTGTAAAAAAAATAAATAAATAAATAGTGAAAATCTCATGTAATATTCCTTCGACACTACTATTATCTACCACTTTGTGTGGTGCTATTGCATTACCTCCTCACAAAGCCTTTCTGTTTTATTCTATGCTGCTCACATTAACGGAGCATTTATCCCCCCCCCCCCCCAGGTGGAAACTTTGCTTGGGTTGTTTATTTTTCCAGCAAGGGGGAGG
>NW_015112744.1:145689-157586 GCF_001443285.1 Poecilia latipinna
CCCCCCCCAAACCCTTTTTTTTTTTTTTCTTCTCCCCCCCCTTAAAGGGGATTTTTCCCCCCCCCCCCCCCCCATCATACAATCTCATTTGCGTTTTCTCTCTCTCTCCAGGTGGCGGGGGAGCGTTATGTTTACAAATTTGTGTGTGAGCCCGAGGCGCTCATCTCCCTGGCCTTTCCTGACAATCAGCGGCCGAGCCTA
Organism: Poecilia latipinna; assembly: GCF_001443285.1. Classification (NCBI taxonomy): domain Eukaryota; kingdom Metazoa; phylum Chordata; class Actinopteri; order Cyprinodontiformes; family Poeciliidae; genus Poecilia; species Poecilia latipinna. Next base: position 145,891 of record NW_015112744.1, read on the forward strand.
AAGGCCGAGTTCGAGCGCTACGTCAACGAGGAGGACACGGTGCCGCTGTCGCACCTGGACGAGGGAGTGCCCTACACCCCGGAACAAGCCCCCCAAAACATGGCCCACCAGCCCTACTCCAAAGGCTACATGTACTAAAGCCAGCCCACCCGCATTTCCTTCTACACCCACCTTCAGAAAGTCCTTCTGTTGTACCAACTCATCATCGTCATACACACCCTGAAGCCCCAACCATGCAACTCTTGCACATTGCCCACCCATCCACTTGTATATAAGGCTATGGTGTTTTTTGTTTAAATTAATCTCATTAGGGATTTTTGTTTTGTTTTGTTTTCTTTTCTTTTGTTTTTAAAAGCTGCATTCCTCCCACATCTGAGGCCTATTCAATACTTAAACATTAACATGGTTCAAGAGATTGCTTAATAATAAATACTCATAATAATACCCCTCAAATTTGAGTCCAGACTGTTTTTTTTGTTTGTTTGTTTGTTTTTGGTTTGTTTCCTGATGATGATTTGGATTATAAATGGGTAAACAAAGGACAACCTGACATTTTGATTAAAACATGGGGGGGGGTAGCAGAACCAGAAGTTAGAAAGCAAAAACATGTTCCAGACATTTTTAAAGATTCTGCTGTAAATGGCCACATGTGCCTGTTGGAACCTATAAAAACTCCTGGTAGTGAAATACATGTCAGCCTCCTCTATCTGGACAGTCGATTCGGAAGAAGAAACCTTCAGAAATATATGCTGAAGATTGCCTGCTGCTGGTCAGTCCTAAACATTCACCACAAATGCTTATAAATTAGAGAGAAAAAACCAGCTAAAGATTTATCTAAATAAATTAGGTAAATCTTAAATTTACTTTTGATTGCAGACCTCCCTGAAAAGATTCAGCTTGTGGGCCAAAGATCTGCAATTGTGTCTCATTAAACGATTAAAGAATGTTACCTCTATTTATGAACGCATCTATTGTATTTTTCAGTATTTCATTAAAGAAAACTGAATTTAATATTCATGCAACACGTTTACTGAGACACTGGCGTACTGCTTAATCTTTTCCGCAGGCTGTCACATTCCAACCACAAACTTTAATACAAATTATTTGAAGTTTTGTGTGATAAAGCAATACAAAGTGGTGGAAAGTGAGTGGAAGGAAAATATAAAATTTCCTCACTTTTTTTTTTCTACAAATAAACATTTTAAGTGTGTTGTGCCCTTGTATTCAACACTTTTACGCCTAAGGCTCCGAATAAAATGAAATGCATTTTTAAGTCACCGAATCCATACGTAGAGTTCACTTGTGACTAAATCACGGCATAAATCCAGCTGTTCTTTGTAGGATTAGTGTTTTTTTTTTTTTTTTAGAGAACTTCAGAGCACTAACAGCAACAAGAAGACCAAGGAACACAACACAAGTGTGGGGAAAAAAATAATCCAGGGCTCTAGGTTATCAAATATCAATCCAAGCTTCAAACATCTCACAGAGAGCACTGTTCTATTCATCGTCTGAAAATTAAGTATGGAAAACCTACCAAAACCTGAATGTCCACCAATTAATCTGGCACACTTTGACTCTGGGGTCAAAGTGTGCTCATTACCTATAGGCGGAGGTGACCCACCACCTGCTGGTCACTGTGGGTACAGAAATTTCTTTTAGGTTTCATCTCCCTGAAGCTTACAGCTCTTTCTCAAAAAAAAAAAAACAAAAAAAAAAACATAGAATTTCTGAGAAAACTATATTTTAGTTCAGTTCAAAAACAGAAACTCATATTCGCTCTAAAAGGAGGGGAAGCAACAAAGAAGCTGAAGAAGCTGGCAGTTCAGAAAGCGCTACATCCATGCTTGTTGAAAAACAGCGGCTATAAAAATGAACGCAAGCAGCAGGAATAACGGCCTTTTTAAGGATTGTGAAGGTTCCAGAGTCCGAAGGAAGAGCGGAGAGGCACCGAATTCAAGTGCAGAGTGTGAAGGCTGACAAAAACTAGCAGTGCCGTTACTTTCACCAACTTCAAAAATGTCTAGTTTCGTCTATTAAAACAAACTTTTTTTTCCCCACCCCTCACAAAAATCAAAAAGATTCCCTTTGACAAACATCCCCGTCTTCCTCTGTACATGACGGCAACAACAAAACGGACCAACCTTAGGTTCCAGCGGTGGCCTGCAGTGTTTTCCATTCCGCTCCATCAGGAATAATTCACTTACCAACAGGATTTTGCAAAAGTCAAACTATGAGTCAGATGGCAACCATGGAGTGGAGGGAACTTCCCCTGGGGTATATAAAGACTGAGTCATATCTGTGTTAACTGTCTGATAATCATCTCCAGCTGTGACATGGTAACGTTGGAACAGGCCCACTGCAGGAAATCCAGTAAAATAAAACTCATCTCGACTATTAAATATCGGATACAGTAGATTAGTTTAGCTTTTTTAATGACTTTACAGCTGGAAGTGGCAGATGAGACGAAAAGATTTGAGCGTGCGACGCTGATGCTGGAAGAGCATTTCGGAGATGGTTGTGGCTGACGAGAAAAAGGCTCCGAGCAGCAAATTGGGCTCTTAAAACTTTGGCTAGTTGTTTACCCCCACCGAGTACCGTTGAAAGGGAAGAATTTGTAACAGTTATTTTTCCGTATATCATGATAAAAAAAAAAAAAAACTTAATTAGAGCGGGTTTAGCCCTTGAAGACCAAACTTACACTCATCTTAACCACTTTAGCTTTTAAATGTAGATCTTTGTAGTCGTTTCTCCACAAATTAGGAGACCGATTTCAGTTTTTCATCACCTAAATTGGGATTCCTGACACTAAATCGCTAAAATATATAAAATATAAAATATATAACTAGTAACAGGAACAGGGTTCAGTTTGTGTCGTTTCTACAGCATCAGGATTTTGTGTGACAGACGAACACAAAGTAACATGATTGCGAAGTGGAAATTGTATCCAACCTCCTGATAAACGAAACTGACACTTCAGAAGTCATCTAGTCAGTAAAGAGAAAAGTAAAAATGTATGTTGGCATGTACTTACCTTCGTGTTCCACCTTGAATACAATCTCCACAGTTAAACATGGTGGTGGTGTCATCATAATGTGGTGATGCTTTTATTTCCACCAAGGACAGGGAAGCTAATCAAGTGTTGATTGGATAACAGATGAAGTCAAAAATGAAACACTGGTAAAATATATATATATATATATATATATATATATAAAAGGCTGCAGAAAGATTAAGACTGGCTTTACCATCCAATAAGATGATGACGGTTAAGACCAAAGGATATTATGGCCTAGTCAAAGTGCAGACCTAAATCAATATAAAAGCTAAAAACCGTGCTCGAATTTTTTTCTTCCACTTCATAGTTGCGCACTACTTCGTAATGGTCTGAGACATTAATACGTTTGTAATTACATAGAAGGAATTAGACAAGGAATAAGCAACGCAAGGAGTTTAAATGGTTTTTGTTCATTTTAATAAAAATGTAGAACATGTCTCTACTGACCTAATTAGTTTCAAAAGTACCAATTAAAAAGATAAAATATGTTGCAGAGAATCAAGTCTGGTAATCATTTGAGATATTCTGACAAACTAGAAAAACCAAATGTTCATATTTTGATGCACTTATTTCTTACTGAAATTCCACTTTTATTACGTTATGACAAAATCAGATAGACTTTTTAAATTTTCTCCGTACAGTGGGGGTGGGGAGGAAGTCATTGGTTTTACAGTCATCCATACACTGATGAAGATATTTCCTGCAATTATCATACAACATGTCACACATTTGACCGTCTTCTTGTTTTGAAAAATAAGAGCTAATCACATTGAAGATAAAATGCCAAACTCGATTTGCATCAGGACATTCTTTGGACTCAACAGTTTACAGAGTAAAAATAAATAGGTCATAGTTTTGGAATATATCCGTATTAAAGACTTTTGAACTATTTGCAAAACAAAAAAAGTTTTCTAATTGCTGCTTTGTTTCTTTAACAAGTAAAAAAAAAAAAAGTTTTCTGACATGACATGAACATTTTTGACTAAATTTAAATCATTGAAAGTTTTCGAGTCAAAGAAAGAAAATTTACAGTTTTTACACGTAAAAAAAAAAATAAAAGAAAATACAAACCACAACTGAAAGCTGACTTGTGACAGGGAACCCTAAACCCATCAGTGCTTGTCCAATCCTGGCACAGCTCCACAGTCCTGAAACAAAATCCATGCTTCGGATTTGCGACGTCACACGGCTCAGCGGCGTCTGAAGGCGCGCGAGATTCTCCAGGCGTTCGGCTCCTCGTATCGATTGTACAGCGGCTCGAGGCGCTGCTGCTTCTTCTGCTTGCTGAGGCGAGTGGGATCAGAGACTTTGAAGAAGGCGGGCGCGAATTCTACGAGCCAGCGCGGATCGATGGTGGTCACCTCCCTCATGTACTCCTTGGTGGTCAGCACCAGCTCATGGTACACGACCCTGCGAGGGAAAAAACAGGCAGGGTGTTAGACACCGACACCTTTAAATGCAATTTGTTTTCTGTTTTAAAGGGACCTTTCATCGCTGTTCTCTGGATGTTTAAACATGTTAACAAAACAAAACATTTTCTTATAAATGTAGCCCCTTTCCATCGGGTATATACAAATGCACCTAGAGTTATTCAGAACTCACGGCAAATTAGATTTATTAGCGATTTTGCAAGGCAAAACTACACAAGATCTGCTTAAGACAGCTGAATAAATATAACAGAAGTTTTTCTTAGTTCAGCTCATAATCCTACTTTCAGCGAGTGCTGCTGACTCAGCGTGATTTCCCTCCCTCCCCTGAGAAGAATCCTTCACCACGGCAACCTTTTGCTCATTTTCTTTGGTCTCACACACACCTGATGCAACCAATAAAGGTCTTCATTGTTGCATCAAGTATGCTTGAGAGGACTCTAAAACACATGGAGACATTTCAGAAACGACTAAAAGTCGAGAGGATTGTCCAAGACATTTATAGACGCATAGAGGACTGCCAAACAAGGAAAGAAAAAGGCCCTGAATGTTCCTTAATAACTTACTGGAAGTACAGAATCAAGTTTAGAGTCATAGGAACTATGGTGATGCCACCTAGTGGCAGAAAGAGGAAGTTATTAACCACTGCCATCTACTCGTGTTGAGTCATGTAAACTTGTTGATGTTTTATTACAACTGTAAGTTTCTATATTTTGCCAATAAACCTAAGTGGCAGTGTCTTCCAACCAGGGCCAACCCTTGTCAGAGGCAGTACAGGTAAACACCAGGCACTGGAGACTCCATAAATGAGGAAAGGAAATAAAAAACACTAACTATACTTTTTAAAAATTACAGGCAATAATGTAATTTCCTAATATTAAAGATTCTACTCAAGTTAGCTGGATAAAAAAGAATATGCAGTACTGCGTTAATAATAATGATACTTCACTTAGCTCCCGCTCCTTCACAGGTGAGGAAGGTTCCTTCATACATCTAACTAATCACAGTATTTTCAATGTATTTTTAACTTATGTTTGATTGATTTTTTTTTTTCCTAAACTAAAAATTAATATACATATGTAAATTGGTGAAATAATTTTGGGGGGGGGCGGCAAATAAAATCTTTCCTAGGGTGCCAAAGTGGCTAGAGTCGGTCCTGGTTCCCGTCCATGTGTTGCGTTTTTTACCCTGAGTGTTCATAATGTAGATGAAAAAAAATAAACTTAGAAAGACCTGCAGAGATGCTGATAACAAAAAGATCTAAATTATGCTAATTGACATTAGCATAAATGGACACTTTGTTTCTACGGAGATCTAAGATGCGGTCGTACCATTCAGGCTGTCTGTTGAACAGGGCACTTGAGGGGTGGATGTAAACAACTTGCTGGTCTATGAGGGTCCTGTAGCCCTCCTGGGGATCCTTCTTGGCAGCGTTCCTGAAGAAACCGCTGCAGATGGCCTTCTGGACCCGCACCGTGGCTTTGCCGCAAGACACCACGTCCAGTTTATGCCTGGAGGAGGAGAAAGACGTTCGATAAAACTCCCAATCGTACGACTCCGCATTCTACCACTTGACAGCGAAGGCAAACCGAACCTGTCCATAATCCCCAGCATCTGTTTGCGAATATCCTGGGCTCGGCGCAGGGAGCGAGCCTGGATGAAGTTCTCGTAGCACCAGGGGTTGGAGAACTTGTTGTTCTTCCAGGAGTTGTAAACGGCCAGCAGAGTGAGGTGGTCGCCCTCAGGCTGGTGGAACTTAGCCTTCTTCTGGTCAGCCAGGGCCTGCTTGTCCTGCAGTCAGGAAAATCTTTATTGGGTTAACTGGGTTCAAATATTTCACATGGAAAACTAGACGATGTAATGGGTGTAAGAGAAGGGTCAACAAAAGGATTCACTTACGGGTTTGCAAAGTATTAATTATTTCCTCCTGAGCATTTTTTTTTTTCAGAATCTCAATATGGGGAGAAAAAAAAAAGGGCTGAACTCACATCCCAAATGTTTTAAATGCGAGGGTACTGTACCTTGGGCCTGTAGAAGACGTTCTGAACAGACAACATCGAAACAATGGTCAGCATCTCTTCACTGCAGCCCAGGTGGACGGACATGATCAGCATCTTGCACAGCATGGGCTCCAGAGGAAACTCCGCCATCTGGAAGATGGCAATGTGGCGCCAATGTTTCATTTAAACAAACAGCACTTTAAATGTTCGGAGGGACAGGAGTGTGTTGGCGTCCTCACCCTTCTACCCAGGCGTGTGAGCAAGCCCTCGTCATCCAGAGCTCCTAGAGTGTAAAGCTGCTCCATGGCTGTGATCAGAGTCTCCATGGGAGGAGCATCCATGAAGTCAAAGGAGAGGAGGTCGTTGATGCCCATGGCCTGAAGGAGGAAAAAGAAATGCGGCCGAAAGATCAAAACTCAGCTAATAATAAATGGGTGTTTATTAAGATGTGATTGGTGTAAAATAAAGACTTTGTTTAACCTTTAGCGACAGCACAGTGCTGGCCAAGTTAGTCCTCTGGATCTCAGGAACGTTGGTGGTCAGCATCTCGTCTCTGTAGGCTCTCTCCGTGTACAGCCTGTAACATTTCCCAGGACCCGTCCTGCCGGCGCGCCCCGCCCTCTGCTTGGCCTGGGCCTGAGAGGGAGACGGATCGAACGAGGTTTGGCTTCAGCGTCCTGAACGACGGCAATCAGAAAACCTCACGTGCGCGCCCGTCCAGAAAAATCCAAAGCCGGCTCTCACCTGGGAGATGGGAGTCACCACCAGCTGATCGATCCCGGTCTTGGAGTTGTAGACCTTCTGCTTGACGAAGCCCGGGTCCACCACGTAGTAGATCCCGTCGATGGTCAGAGAGGTCTCCGCGATGTTGGTGGCAATGACAACCTGAAGAAGTGGGGGATTTATTCGGAACGGATTCTATAAAGAAACAGTATGCAAATGCCGTGCAACGACTTAACGTCTTAAGTTGGCCGTTAATTTACTCGATTTTTCCTTGGTTCCCATTTCATGCATTTCCATTTTAGGACCAGACGGAAAACATTCAGTTCACTTTTTTTTTTCCTTCTCTTTGTTAAACCACTTAACTCTAAACTATGAATCACTCCGATTTAAATGTCTCAAGTTCAAGTCAGCTCATTAGAGAAGAAAAATGTGCAACAAGTTCAGTAGTCAGATGTTAAGTTGTTGTTTTTTTTTGTCACAAAAAATCCAAGTAAAATATATTGAAGTTTGTGTCTAATGTGACAAAACAAAAAGTTTTAGCTCAACATGAGTTTGTAAAACTACTTTAGCTTTGTTCATTCCATAATTTTACTTTAAAAAAAAACAATTTCATTAGAACAAATAAATAGCGCATCTTTGTCCTAATTAAGAAAGAATAGAAATGATCAGACAACCTCAAAATGAAACATTCATGTCGAGAAAGACAGAAAGAGTACATTTCAGGATTATTTTTGCAAAAGTGAAAATAAACATCTGCAAATGCTATCATAAGCTCTTATGTATATATTTAAATAACCATTCGTGGGTTTTTTTGTTGTTTTTTTTAAAGGTACCTTTCTGCTTCCTGGGGGAGCCGGGTCAAAGATTCTGGTCTGCATCTCGCTGGGCAGAGCAGAATACACAGGGAGAATGATGAGTTCAGGGACATCGGGTCCAAGAGACTTCATCCTCTCGTAGAGAATCTCACAGGCGGTGTCGATCTCTTCCTGACCGGTTAAAAAGACCAGGATGTCGCCTGCGCAGAAAGAGGATGCACAACAACAACGTTTACAGTGTGATATGAAAACGGCGCCAGCGAGTTCTTCCCCTCGCTCTCTCTCGTACCTGGAGGCTCGGTCAGATGGATCTGCATGACGGTGATGAGGCTGGCGTCCAGGTAGTCCGTCTCAGGTTCTTTGGTGTAAAGAACCTCCACTGGATACGTTCTGCCCGGGATGGTGAAGATGGGGGCCTCGTAGAAATACTGGGAGAACTTCACGGCGTCCAGCGTGGCCGAGGTTACGATCAGCTTCATGTCTGTGCGCTTCTGCACCGTCTAAAGTGAAACAAAATAATCAGAATCAAAGGCTTCCACCTAGAAAGAAACCCTAAAGAACCGTTCTCTCCGGGCAGTTTACCTTCTTGAGGAGACCGAACAGCACATCAGTGTGGATGGTTCTCTCGTGAGCTTCGTCCAGCATGATTATGGCGTACTGGCCCAACTCGGAGTCGATCAAACACTCCCTCAGCAGCATACCGTCTGTCATGTACTTGATCACCGTCTCGGGGCTGGTGCAGTCCTCGAATCGGATGGTGTAACCCACCTGCAGAAAGCAAATAGAACCTCTGGATATTAAGCCAGAGGTGCCTACAACATAATGAGAAACATGTACAGTAGGAGCAGCAAGTTACCTCCTGTCCCAGACAGCAACCGTACTCCTCAGAGACTCGCTTGGCCACCGACATGGCGGCGACACGTCGCGGCTGCGTACAGCCAATTTTGCCCCGGGTGGTGTAACCCGCCTCCGCCAGGTACTGAGTGATCTGGGTGGTCTTCCCGGAGCCCGTCTCTCCGATGACGATCAGGATCTGGTTGTCGTGAACAGCCTGCGCCGGAGCGACACGGAGGAGATGTCACGGGAATCCCAGCTGGTTTTATGTTCAACCAAAGAACCGAAACAAACCCAGCAAGTGGAAATGGACCCAAATCATCCAGTTAAGAGCTTGATTAGTCCGGCTAACCCATTTAAGTACTACTAGGTCAAACAGACAACAGCACTAGATGTTGTTGCTGAATCAAGAAGGTGAAGAAGTAAATATTATTCAGTGTCAATTAGGTGCTGGAAAAAAAAAATTCAGAGTAAGAACAGGGACGCAAGTAGCCATTTAAAAAGGAAATTATTCTCTACAAAGTATTTGTAAAACTCATTGTGTCTGTATGTTATAAAATCTTAAATATTCTTTTGTTATTGGACACATAAATAGCAAAGTGTCTAATAAAAGAATTTCTGAACCATTATTTTCTACAATAGTTTAAGATTCATTCATGCAAGGATGAAAGTAGATTAGAAGGAATTTCAGCTTCCAAATTTTTTTTTTTTGCTGTGGTGGAACTTTTTGGTTCTGGAAACGTCTGAACCAAAGTTTACTGAAATCCTCTCTGCTCTGAGAGATTATTAACGACCGCTCACGGGAAGAAAAAACACGGAGCAGATTGGATCCGATATCGGGATCGGATCCAAAACTCAATTCATTCTCGGACCGGCTATTGAGCCCGGGCTGCCAATCCGCCCACCAGTCCAGACAACACAGTCCTGTGCGACTGGAGGTCATATCTCGACTGATTTTGACTCTGGATGACAGTAATATCAGAATGAATAGATCTATTTTATTAGATATGGCCCATTACTTAAAGTTTAAATATAATGATGGAGCCTGTTAGGGAAGCCTGGCGTTACTGGACAGAACAAAGACCACTCTGCTGCTTAATGTCACTTTCCTTTGAGATGAAAAAAAAAAAAAAAAAAAAAAAAAAAAAAAAGGGATATGAAGCATTTTGTGAAAACATTTGCAACAGCAGCAATCATCTTAAAACTGTTACAGTAAAACCAGAGCTGTAGAGAAAGACACTGAGATCAGAAACCAACATTCTGGTTATTTTGTCTCTATAAGCACCTGAATGAGCTGCTCCTTTAGTTTATAGATGGGCAGACTCTCCCTCTGCTCCAAGATGGACAGCTGGGTCTTCTTTCCGTACGAGGCCTTGTTCCCTCCAAAAGCATGTTTCTTCCATTCTGGAATGTCATTGGGCATCATTCCGATTCCCCTCATGTTAGCAGCGATCTGCCTGCCGTCCACTGCGGGAGAAGATTTATGCGTTTGTTACAGACAACTTTAAACACGGCAACTAAAACCAAGACACACCAGACGGATCCCAGCTGGCTCAAAAGGGTCACAAAAGGGACGATAAACAGAAACAAACTGCAATGTACGGGAACCAAATAGGGGCTGCAGGAAGTTAGACAGGCATTTCCTGCACAACAAGAAAGAAATCTCTCCGAAAACTAACAAACCCAAAGAATATCTACTTCCAAAAACCTTATAGTAATCTTGTCCTTTAAGTTCTAATTTAAAGGGGACTTCAGTAACAATCTGTGCATCCTAGAAGTGGCTTAACGTGGATATCTGAGGGATTCCTAACCGTCTGGCAGCGGGTCGACCCAGTGTTTGTTCAGCCCCATGGGGATGGAGTCCATCTCTGCCTCTCGAGCCGCCTGCTTTAGCTCCCGCCTCTCCTTAGCCAGAGCGCTTTGCATCATGGCCGCCTGCGACAGTGAGCCGTCTGGATTCTGGGAACAGAGAAGAATACCCGATAAATCCAAACATAAGTGTGCTGAGGAAACGCCACGTCACAAACTGCACGAAATGGGCAGTAAATGAGCTCTTCATTTGTTGAGCGAATAAAAAGACGACCCATGCTGAACGATAAGTACCTTGACGATCTTGACGGGGCTCATGTCCATGCTCTGTTTGGTGTGTCCCCTCAAAAACGGTGGTTCCTCCTCAACAAGCTCGATCTCCAGGTCCTCATCTGTCGACGGTGTCAGGAAAGTCACATAAAGTACTTGAAAACATTGTTTTGTTGAGTTCGAATATGCTACAATTCTAGCAAATTAATTCAGAAGCATTAGATGATGTGCTAGTAATTTAGGGGATAACCTGGAAGTAATAACAACAAATGATGTGCCTAGAAATGCATTCAGTTCTCTTCTCGTGCTAACTGTGATTATGGGAACCAGAATTTTTTTCTCTCTCTAAAGTAGGAAGGAAATGAAAACTTTTTTTAGTTAGATGAGAAAAATAATAATAATTAGCTTAGATTAAAAAAATAAAAAAAAATCTGATAGTATATTTATTGTATGAGAATGAAGGAATAAAAAAAATTCTGTTACCCTCTTCATCGTCCACCTTAGGGAGGATTCCCGTCTCGTCGTCGAAATCTGGGAACTCTTCTTTGGACAACACGTTTGCAGCGATCATCTAAGTACAGGAAAGCCACAGGAATGACGTGACAAAATGCTCTCCACATCAAACAGGTTCAATTCAAGCTTTATGTCATTTTACAGTTAGACGTATAAATCTATTAAAAAAAAAAAAAAAAAAAAAAAAAACATTTAAAAAAAAGTTGGGAAAAAAAAAAAAAAAAAAATTTTTAAACACCCGCGGCAGTTT
>NW_015112744.1:160749-180507 GCF_001443285.1 Poecilia latipinna
AAAAAAAAAAAAAAAAAAAAAAAAAACAGTTCAGAAATAGTTAGGACATAAAATAGAAAATACAATTTCTAGCATCAGCTGCAGATTATTTACCAAATTAAATTGCGGAAAGCATCTGGGTTTTCCTCCAGTATTGATGCCGCTTCATAAAACACTCACCTGGTCATCCGTTAACCCCAGCAGGCTTTTTCACTTTTTTTTTTTTTAATCTACAAAATCCTGACCTGTTTGATCTCCCACTTCTCCGGGTCAGAGATCTTGGTGAGCCTCTTGCGCTCCAGCGTGTCGTCCTGCTCCAGCTCGGGGGCGTGACCCAGGTTCAGGTTGCTAGGTCTGTCGGGGTTCCTCATGGAGACGTCCTCGCCTCCTTCTGGGCCCATATTCCTTCTCCTGTTGGGGTTTAGATCTTCTCCTGTGTCCTGGTCCACATCCTGGCAGGATAAATAATAATAACGAGACAAGCTGGTAACAAAGTTTATCACTCACTCTAAATAAGATGTCAGTAATGTCTCAACGTCTTTAATTCACAATCTTAATATCTAATTACAGGAATTATTTTTTTAAAGCTCAACACCAGAATTTTTTTTTTTCATAATTATGCACGCATTTTCTTACACAGTGACACCCTTTGTTCTTACCTTCATACTGAGGCTCGTCTTGGAGCCGGTGAACGACAGCACCTTTACTTTCACTCGTTGGCCCTTGCTGACGACGTCCGCCACGTTCGCAACGCGACCCTCTCTGCGCAGCTCAGAAATGTGGACCAAACCCTCCCATCGTTTTCTAAACTCCAAGAAAACAAACGAAGAATGAGTTCAGACGGAGTGAAATTAAGCAGATCGAAGCTTTTACTCATCGGTCGTTTTCAGTAAGTAATTTTTGGTGCCGGCTTCTTTCGCGCTGACCTCAGTCCCTCCAGCTGAACAAAGCATCCAAACTGCATGATGCTGGTCACTTTGCCATTGTAAATGTCGCCGACAGAAGGCTCCTCGGGAGGAGGCCGGTCTACGTGTTTGTCTTTCCAGCGATCAGAGTCTTTATCCGGGTCTTTCCTGGGGCTGGGTGAACGATCAGACCAGCGGGAAGACTTGTCCTTTCTTTTACCACGATCTCTGTCCCGATCTCTGTCCCTGTCCCTGTGCCGGTCCCGGGAGCGTGACCTGGATCTGGAACGCGATCGGGAATGGTGCCGCCTCTTCCTGTCTCCTCCCCGGTCCCTGTCTCTGTCTCTGTCCCGATCCCTGTCTCTGTGCCTCTCTCGTTCTCTACTTCGGCTGCGATGCCTGCTTTTTTCTGATCTGTGGGAGGAAAAGGGGAAGTCCAGATCAAAGCAACCGTATCAACTTTGTCCTTCCATTTTAGCAAAACCAGAACTTTGAAAAAGTTTCGTTCTTGTTTCATGTAGTTGCAACTAAATGCGTCTTACTTGCTCTTGCTGACTTTGGAGTCCGCCCCGCTGACGCTGGGCATAAACATCTCTAGTTCCTTCATCGCATCAGCAGCGACTTTCACATCGTCTTCATCCAGAATCCGCTGCAAAGTTTAAACAAAAACAAATTTAGATTTTCAGACTTAGGATAATATTTTTTTTTCTGACAACATCTTTGGAAAGTATAATTTATCTTTGATGAATACATTGGTTAAAATAAAAACAAATTCCTCTGTTTCCCAAATAGCATACATACACATAACAAAAACTACAATATAATTTTTTTTTTTTTACTTCAATTTTTTAGTTCAAAAACACAATAGAATCATTACACACAGTGGGATATTTGTCAAGAATTTATAGAATTATTTTGATAATTATTATATTTTGCAGCTAATAACTTTCAACTCCTTCCATCCATTCAACTTGAAAGCAATGTGCTTGGATAAAGAACTTGGTGAACAGTCAGCTTTTTTTTTTACCAATAATTTATTGCTAGTCAGGTCAGATGTTTTCTGCTTGAATGTGTAGATATTTTATTTCAATTGACTTATGTAGCATTGAAACTTTTTGAGAAATTTAAAAAAAAATGTTTTTCCATTAGCTGCAAGTCATTCTCTTAAATAATTAAACAAAAGAACACTAGAAATTTATTAATCCTTCATTTTTTAAATTGAATTGCTCAGACTAGTTGAACTGTAAAAAAAATAAATTAAAAGCAGCACATTCATTAAGAGATAATTCTGTTTCTATGAAAATTTTGTAAAGAAATAGGGACAGAAAGAGACACAAATGTGAGCTTTGAGTACCTTTGGTGATGGATCGTTGGGTTTACACAGAGCAGGAAACAACTCCTTCAACTTGTCTTTCTCGCTTTTTGGCTTGATTGAAACATCAGAGGCTGTAGGGTCAAGAAATAAAGAAATCTTTAATTGGGAGGCTTTTTAATTCAAACAAGTGATGGGTTTACTAGAAATGCCCACGATATATCAAGTATGATGGACCTGTTAAGTTCAGACTTACCTTTACTTGTCGATGCCTTAGAAGGAGGTCGCATCGTCTGGATGAGTCTGAGCAAGTTGCTGATGAGAGAATCCTGCAAGTTAAACGCAAGAAAGCAGGGTTAGTGAAATTAATGAACCGTTTAGGCAACAATATCTTACTTTGGCTAATAATTCCACGATCTTCTGACTTACAGTGAATTCGGCTCCATTTTCGAGTAAAAGTGCTTTGAATCCATCGAAGCTCGGCTGTTTTTCAGCAAGACTGATAACAAACTCGGCTATGACAGTGAAGCAAAAGACAATAACGTTAGACTGAACTTAGTGTTCACATAAACCAGTGTCAAGGGGGTCGGGGAAAAGAACGGTGGAAACACTGAGCTATTTTTTCACACTGGCGGTGGAAACACTGAGCTAGCTTCTCTGTTGAAATAGGGACAGTGAAGCTAACAGAGAAGCTAGCTAGTCTAGGTTACGAACTGGGAAGAAAGTTAAAAAACACACACCTAAATCTTTGTCATTAATTCCCAGATGGTTGTCGAGCTCCGTGCAGACCTTTGACACCAAGGACAAATATTCCAGCTGCGATAACTCGTCAACTCCGCCGTCTGCCATTTTCCACGAGTCTTGTTTTTGTTCAACAAACGTTGACGACGGCAGACATATTGGATGTAAAAGCAGTTTCCTTTTCCGTTTTAACCGGAAACACATTTGCTGCGCTACCCACTGATGACCACATGATGGCGGCAAAGACATAAAATAATATAAATGGCACTGTATCCTTCACGAAGAGCTTTAAGTCCGTAAGTGTAGCCATGCCCTTTTTTAATGGGGTTTTCACCTGTGACCCAGTTAAAGCTGGACTGTGGGGTGACCTTGTAGCGTGGTAAAATAAAAAACACCTTAAAAAAAATCTGTCTTGTAAACAAATTATTCCACCTGAGGTGTGGATCTTTGCAGCTCCTCCAGAGGCACAATAGGTCTCAAGGCTGCTTTTCTGATTATTGCTGTCAGTTTAGCTGGACAGCTACATAGGTGTGGAAAAACGAAACAAACTCGAAAAAATTATTTCAGAAGATAATTAAAATATCTGAATTTGTCATGTCTGACTGCTCTTTGGAAGTAAGTCACAGCATCTAAAGCAGGTATAGGTAATATTTATAATGATCCAGCCCATACTCATTTGTCTAGCTGAAGCACACAAAGTTGCAAAAACTGCTCCTTATTTTGTTATTAACCCAACAATGGAAGGAAAAAAAACTCAAGAATCAATTGGACCTTGATTCTTTTTTTCTTGTCAATAGTAAATGTGATTTTTATTTTATTAATTTGATCTGTTTGTTAAGAAGGGTTAAGGTAGAGAGGAGATCTTTTCTGACTTGATGAGTATAAGCACCAGCAAGCTAAAGTCAAATGTATCGTTTAGACTTTTTCTGGAAAGCTTGCTTTCTTTCTCATGACCTTGAGTGATAAAAGCACAGATCGTTGAAGTTCACAAGTCTGAGCCGTTAATGGAAATAATCACACAGCACTGTTGGCTAGTAGATACAAAGTGGGCTCTGGCATAGTTTGTGCCCCATTTTATCCAATGCTAATGCTATCACACATAGCTTCTGCAATATTGATTGTTGAACAGTGAACAATCAGAAAGGCTGCCAAAAGAGGAGCTTTTGGAATATAGGCCTTTTGTAAAGCCTATTCCAAAAAAAAAAAAAAGAAGAAAAAATAGCTCAGTGTTTCCAAACAGTGTTATACATCTTTGTTAAATTTTTTTAAAGGGGCTTGGGAAATAACCTCCTCCATCCATTTGTTATATACCCCATGGGACAGAACTTTGACAGCAAATTTTGAGAAGGATACAGCAAAAGCTGATGGAAGTAGAGAAATAACGTTCTTCGTTTGAACTGGTGGAGAAAAGAAAATCTTGGAAACCTCAAAACATATTTTAACGTTATAACGAGGAGTGTTTGTGTGCTTCCAAAGACATGGATATATTTGGATAAAAGGCGTTCTGTTTAAAATCCAGAGCACCAGATTTTATCCATGACTTAACTGGCCAACATCCAACGTTCAAGCTCAATAAACGTGTCCCTGAAAGATGTTTGTGTGAAGGCAAATCTCCAATATTGTGTGTGATGCTTTATACCCACACAGGAAGCTTCCAACGGTCATACTCAAGTACGATCCAGGTTCCCCATTTATATAAAGCAATTATTTCAAAGAACTAGTTTATTTCAAACTATGAGAATGATTGATGAGGAACAAAGGCTTTTAAAACACCAGGATTTACTTAAAAAACTGTAAAAGGCTTTTTTATTGCTGTTTAATCTTTAAAAATGGATCAATCCTTGAAATCACAAACACTTACCTCACTAACTTTTTTCCCCTCTGTCTCTTTACCTTGGCCAGCACACAAAGTGTCAATGAAGGCAGTCATGATTCATAGTTTTGCACTCGCTAACACGTTTATCTCCCTTCAATTCCTAGGAGGAATTTACTGAAATGTAGTTCAGTAAATCAAGAGTTCTTGTATCGCTTTATATGGGTTGTCAGGGTCATAATACTGCGGGATACCGTGAAGCAGAAAGCAGACACGCTTTCTCCTTTCTTTCAGAGATAAGCAGGCATACAATATCACTCAGCCAGTCCTTTGGATCTGAAACATACATCTTAACCGAAACACAGGGTGCTCTGTGCAAACTTGACGCAATGCACCTCTTGTGATCTTCCTCTTGGAACCAGTTTACTTATTAATTAATTCAACATGGCAAGAATGTTTCATAATCAGGAGGATAGTACATGATGATAACTTTAAACTATTTGAGATTTTAAGGAGAACACGAGGCATAAGTTCAGGACAAATTATTGTTTCTTCACTTTGCATTTGTCAGATTTCAGCTCTGTACTTATTCCATGTGCCCCAAGCATTATTTTGAGTATATTGTCACTTTAGGATTACTGTAAACTCCCGCTCCCTTTAGTTAGACTTTAATCTGTTGCTCAAGGATTCTCCAATCTTCTGCAAAAACGTTGATGAAACCCGACTTTTGCAATTTACTCCAGCTCTATCTAACACAAGAGCATTAAAAATGGTTTATCATGGACTACGGTTAAAATGGATCCGAGTGGTATTGGATGGATTTACCTCGCAAGGACATAGCTTTGAAAGAAATGCATTTTCTTACTACCATATTGGCATAAATACAGCTTGATACTTGATTATTAGTAATAAAACTCTCAAAGGGAAAATTAGGCATTTAAAAATAAACCTGAGATGTTTAACAGGAATTAACAACCTCAGTGCGTAACAGGTGTAAAATGACTTAGCTTCATCTCCAAGGCAACAGCATCTTTCACAAAGCATTTCTGTCTGAAAACGGCAAATGCAAGCCTTTTCTGTGCTGCTTGTGGCAATTCATCAATGTAGATCTTCAGCTCTGTTTTATGTTGTAAGCAAGTTGCTGTTGAAAATAATTACACCACAAGCTGGTTACCTTTTTTATTCAATACAATTCTTATGATTTAGAAAGTTTCTCTGTAATTGTAGCCTCGGCCTGTCTAATTGTATGGAGATTGTTGAAATTTTAGGTTTCTTTTAGTCAGAAAATGTTTATAAATTAGGATATACTATCATTGATTGTTCAAGTTGACGCATCTCCCTCATTAACTTAAGTCAATTTCTGATTGTTTCCTCTCAGGGTAGATCTAGGTAAGTATGATCACTTGAATTTGCCTTTCACTTTTATTTCTCTTCTCAGTTGTGATTTCTTCAGACCTCCAAGGGACAGAGAAAACTTTGATAAGCAGTACAAAATGAGAACATGATGACGTATGAATTGGCAACAGGGAGAGAAGACCTGGAGATGGTAAACATCAATGGGTATTTAGAAACAGGAGTTATTAGATTTTCTTTTCCAGCTGCATTTTATACTAGTTTTCACATTGTTTTTATGAACTTTGGTTGGATTGTGGATTTGAATGGTATTTGAAGTTATTAGGGGCCGAAGTTAAAAATGATGTGGATAGAGATAAAATAATATATATTGGGGTGATGGCAAGGAAGTCTTCCAATGTCAATGTCATCACCGCCAGTTAAAATACAAGTGGAAACATGCAAAAAGACAGTTGTTTAATCTACTGCCAGTAAAGATTTTTGCATCGATTATTGACAAGGGCATAAATCATTTTTCAGCATGTTGTTTTTAAATGAAATGCAAAATCGACAGACACACTTTTCTTCTTCAAAAGTGACACTCCTTTATCTTGCCTCACAGTCTTTAGACAGACCTTATTTCCTATCAAGAGCACATTTCTTGGCAGAATGAAAAATAATTTTACATCTAAATCTGCCAGGGGGGTGGCTCTGTGGGATTGTTCACTTTGGCGGCTTGCTAAAAAGGAATGTTTAAAACACCTCAAGGCTTTCTCCATGTTGCTTTATGCATATATGGGGGTTATTCGGGGCAGTGCTCAGCGTCAGCAGTCCTCATTTGACCTGATTTGAGAGCCAGCGGGGACATGTATGGGTTGCAGGGAAAGGGGAGTGAGAGTGGATGACCTCACACTTACATAATCGTCTTCTTGTGTATACAGATCACAAGCGAGACGTACAGAACGGTTCTTGCATAAGTACTGCAGTACCATAAGCTCAGCTTCCCATAAATCCACAATTCAGGCTGACTGACTGGTGTTGATTGTGCAGAACATGATATCATTTCTGTATTTTTGTCTAAAAAGATGTTTTTAAAGGGGGGACGTGGGGGAGTATTATGTAAAATCAACTTTTTTGAGCTTTATGTCATGTTATAGCGTTATTCCCCTCATCAAAACCCTACCAGGGGTGTTGCTTTTATTATTTTATGAATGTCTGAGAAATTCTTGAATCTTCCAAAGTCAGCCATTTTGGGGGTGGCCAAACACTCGCTCACACCGAGCGCCACCTTTTCCCACAAAGCTCCTCCTTGGAGCTTCTGCCTCACAGAGCAGCTCTTCCTCTCTCTCAGCTCCACCAGACTCGACGCTGCAGCAATTAGCAAGCACCTGGTGGAAGCGCGAGTCCGCTTCGCTCATCAAACAAACTACTTCTCAGTGCAACACTCCTAACGGTTGTAAACAGCATAATCACTGTAATGACATGCTGAAGGCGGAGTGTAGGAAAGAGCAGGAGCTTTTTAAAGTCCGATTTCAAGTAATTAAATTGCAAAGCTGTTTTTGATATGTATATACACAGCTTTTGTTTTTTGTTTTTTTTAAATAACAACTTAAGGTTGTGCTTTTAAAAAGTTCACTATGTGCTTGGAAAATTGGAAACAGCACCTCTCTGAAGAATCGATAGATCAAAACAGCAAGATTGGTATAAAAACAACTCCGGTGAGGACAAATAGTCTAAATATTATCAAAAGTATCAGCTCTACAGTTTCCCATAGCTCTACAATCTTAGCCTTTATGATCACTGTTTTGCTTTGTGGTCAGCAGCCTGGCGTATTTGATTTACTCTTGTAGCTAACACAGCAGAAGGACAGACTGTGAGAATTATCCAGATGGAGGAATAAAAGAGGAAAAACAGAGCTCCAACATGGGACTGGGTCCAACAGATTCCTTTGCACACAGAGAGTAGATAGAAACGCACTTAACGAAAACAAGTGCACAAAGTTCTCGGGATAATGAGATCTGCTGCAGTCTGACATGCAAAGACCTGGCACGATTTGCCATACGCAGTCTGGTACAGCTGTGCACACGCCTCTGACCAGCAACAAGGAAAAATAATAATAATGATTAAAAAAAATAAATAAAAGCAGGGGGAAGCTGGCGGGGCAGAGGGGTGGGGTGTCTGCAAAGAGTTGTTGAGGTATGAGCATTCTCTGAAACTGACAGCACAGCTGGCTGCAAAGTTCACTTGCCGCTGAGTAGAAAATCCCTGATATGACAGAGCAGGGAGCATGACATGTGTGCATGACAGAGACACACACCAGAGAGAAGGGAAGAGTAAAAGAGGAGAGAGCGATCTGAGGTGGGTTGGGCTTTTTATTCAAACAGCCGGGGAGGGATTGGTTGGCAGAAAAGCTGCCTTTGTGAGGTCACACCCATCACAACAGCCCCCAACCCCCCAAGATGGACTTCAATGACAGGAATCACTCTTGTCATTTAATGATTGCAACAAGCTAAAAATACAATACAAAAAAAAAAAAAAAAAATCAGCTACACAGTTTTCCAAAGAGTCAGAACTTTGCCGTCAAGCAGTTGGCTCTCTTTGTTGCAATTAGGGAGCAGCGCTATTTTAAAATGCAACCTACCAGACGTAGCTACAGACAAAAGTTTTCCCACCTCCTAAACCTTTTCAAATTATAACCACAATCTTCATAGTGTTTTATTTTTATTACTTACGCGATAGACCAACGCAACGTAGTCCACAAACGCATACACTTGAAGAAACAGGACACATGCACCTTTCAATGAAGTTGCAAGTCTTTGGGTATGTCTACCATTCTGTGCGCCTAATGAATAAAATGTCCACCCATTGTTCTTTGCAGAGAAACTGGACATCCGTAAAATTGGACTGGAAGCATCCGTGAACATCAATTTTGCTTTATGTCTGGATTTTGAATAGGCTACTTTAACACAAATATGAATCTGCTTTGATCTAAACCTTTCCTTTGTAACTTTCTCTGAATGAATAGGGGTCATTGTGATGCTGCAGGGTGAACATGGTACCAAAACTCAGGAATTTTGCATCGTGCTGTTTGACTGTGGGCATGGTGTGTGCGCGCCAAAAAGTAGTTTCAATTTAAGTAAACTTTGGTCTCATTTTGCCAGACCACTTTTCCCCAGTGTTTGCTGTATCCCTAGATCACCAAGTCATCCCGATTGCTTCCATACAGGCAAGAGTTTTGGAGCAATTAGTAGTTTGGGCAGTTCTCTGAAACAACATGAAGTAGGTTAAACAAACACAAAAACCTCTGGTAAACCTACAAGAACACAAAATAATTATATTCTTTGTACTGCCAAATAAAACTGAAGCTTTTTGGAAGATGTATCCTGCTACAATGGATCAAAAGTAGAAGTTTTTTTTTTTATGTTTTATAATAAAAAAAACATACAGACAGACAGTCAAGCATGGTAGTGGAAGTTTGTTGGTATGGAGCTCCTTTCATGCTTCGGGACTTGGAGGACTTTGAATAATTAATTCTGATCTCTGCCAGAAAGTCCTACAGGAAAATGTCCGGCCAACACCGAAACAAAGATTCGAAGCACAACAGCAGCCCCACCACCAAATGGCTTAAAGTAACTGCAGGTTTTTGAATGGCTGCCTATCCATTGCTGCTTGGCCAGCAGATGGTGATGTGCTATGTATCTGTGCTGGCCTCCATAATCTGGCTTCTCACTACAGACCCTTCCCTTAAAACAGTCTTGTACCCATCAGATTCAGCCTGGATCCCTTTTTTTTTGAAACTGTAATGCTCACTCCTTGGGGGGAAAAAAAACACGTCATATATATAGTTACTGCCCATTATGGTTGACAATTTTTTTAAATGATGATTTACAAAATTGGAGCACAACCTTTCATTTCTGAAATTGAAATCACACTGAGGGAGAGCTGGTGAGCCCGCAGTGTTGTATCTACGAAACCACACGGCACATCTGTCAGTAAGTTAGACAGGATGTGTTTTTATTTATTTTTTTTATTTATTTTTTTATTTTTTTTTATTTTCAACAAACCCAGCAATGCTGCCAGGGTCAGTCCTGACACTGACTCTGATTCAACAAGACACATCTTTATCTTACAGTTTTAAAAAGACAGATGAACAAAAACAACATCGCTCTAAAATATGACCCTTAACCCATAACGGTAATACAGCCTCGATCCCCTCCGCAACGTAACGCACGATTTCGTATCACAGAAACAAAAAGACAATTGTTTATTTTAATTTTTTTTTTATTATTATTATTGGTTCATTCCAACTGTCAGCGATGATTTGACAGATCAAAGAACATTTCAGACGTATTCTGAGTCACAATAATTACATAAATAAGAGAGCAAAACAAAACCAGCGACAGTTAGCATAAAAATAGCTTCCTTTTAAAATCCTGACAACAAACATAAAGGTGTGAGAGCTTCACACCAACGTTTACAAAGCACACTGATTGTCTGGGCCTCTTTTCGGCAGTCCACCACGTTTTACCTGAC
This sequence comes from Poecilia latipinna, assembly GCF_001443285.1. Lineage (NCBI taxonomy): Eukaryota > Metazoa > Chordata > Actinopteri > Cyprinodontiformes > Poeciliidae > Poecilia > Poecilia latipinna. Next base: position 171,365 of record NW_015112744.1, read on the forward strand.
ATCACACCACCCACTGGACTCAATCTGGGAGGAGGAGCACGGGTAGCGGTGGAGAATTTGGGTTTGGCGGGAGGAACCGGTGAGCTGGTGTGATGAAGGCGTGGGCGGTGTGGGAAATCACAGTGGATATTTTTTGAGGTTTTTTGTCGGTGAGACAGGACGGCATGTAAAATGTTCAGCTCAGAGGGTCAACTAAAGCTCGACTGCGTTTGTTTTGTGGACATTTGTTGATCCCAGCACTTTGTGGGGTTGGGTTTTGAATATTGTTCTTTCGTGTTGATCCCAGCAAAAAAACTGAGAAGCACAAAGAAAGACAAATTATTGAAACAATTGGGTCTAAAAGTATGCTTAGAGCTGCTTATTGTCTGGGACATATGAAAACAAACGGCAGGCTAGAGATTGGAGGTAAATTTATTGGATTTATGAGTGATAAGTAGGGGGGAAATATAGCCATGATCTGGAAATAGACCAGAGCAGAACAGGCTGAAGAACATACATATTTTTTAAATTTCCACAGCTAATGGTCACGCTGCTCCTGCCTCTTTAACCCATCTTCTTCTAACCCTTTTGCATAGTGCAAGCAAAGTGGTTTATATGAGTAAAGAATTTCAAACAAGACATTTATTTCATTCCATATGGTAAATGGCCTGTATATGAGACAGTGACGTATACAAACATGCCCTTAATGGCTGAAATTCTCCCATAAGGTTTAATTAGATTGTTTAAAATGCTGAGTTTGCAGGGTTTGTCTCTGTTATGGCAATTTGTCTGAAAAGTGTTTGTTTTCTGACTGGAAATGATTTGCATATTGAGATATTGTATTTCTGGAAAGAAAGCAATCTGGACCCGGCCAGCTTGTGAATGTAGGCCCAGTATTGATTTTGAAGGCAGGGGCTCACCAGGTGAGACCTATTTTAGCTTTGATGATAAAACCCATGTCAGTCAAATCTGTTAGGCTCCCTATTTGTGTTGGTCCTAAATTGGAATTAAGAAAATCAATTCAAATTCCACAAATTGGTTAGAGAACATATGGATCCCGGTTTTCACTTAAAATTGTTCTCCATCAAATCTATAGGCTATTACTATGGAGCTATTGTATAACTTCTGGACAATCCAATAGGCGGCCAGGTTTTTTGAGCCTATTACCATACAAATTCTGTCCGGGGAAGGTGGAGTATGCCTTTTAAATGCCCTCATCAACAATATATTCCAAGTTATGCTGTCAATATGCTACATCAAATGTCGTCAGCCCATTTGAATATTAGCTTTATATTTTCCCGAAGCCGCACTCCAGTTTTTGAAAGAAGCATGGAATTCATTCTGATCTCCAACAAAGTTTGCAGAGACCTCCTAAGGCCAGTGCAAGAACTGAGAAATGTGCTTTTACCCAAGGCTGCAAGAACAAGGTTCTTTCTAGCCAGGACTTTTCATCGCGACTTCAGTAATATTCAACAGCAGAATGACTGATCTACCAACCGAGTCACAGTTGTCCCCCCATTCCCCGTAGAGCTCTCCTACTGCCGCACACAACCTTTATATTATAAGGCATGACAAATAAGGTTCTCAACAACAAGCAGCAAGAACAGAGTTAAGTCGTTTTGGTCTTACAGCCTTGCAAAAGAGAACAACCTCTGAAGTATGCTTTGGACTTCATGCAGGTGTGAAAAAATTCTGAATTATTCATAATTCCTTAAAAGGCTGGGTTTATGCTGTTGGGATTGAAGCACTCGTTTTAACCAAATCCTGGGTCAAAAGTTAGGAGCTAATTTGTTGGACCAGAGAAAAAGCTAGAAGGAGCCTCACTGTTTCAAAGTTTACAAAGAATCAGATTTTACTGAACCCCATCTACAGGAAGAAATCAGTAACATTAAGCTGCATAACAAGGTTGAAGTCAGTCGGTTGTTATTGATTTACGTTCTCCTCATTAAAGTTCATTCGCTTAAGCTAACGTTAGCCCATTGCCTGCTAAATGGTTAGCATGAGCTAGTGGGACCTATGTTTATCATACTCTGACCTGATCATAAAGTCAGTACAGACAGAAAATATTTATTGACTTGCTATATATTGAGTACTGATTTATACAAATTCAATGTATTTGTCATTTTTTTTCAATCACTGAAACCCAAATATTTCTAGTTTAGTAATCCGTTTGATTCATTGTTTTGCTAAAAAAAAAAAAAAAAAGCTCCGTGGGCTGAATCAACCTCATACCCCACCCTCTATTCAATCTACCCATGACAAGAGCGGACCATATCTGACACAGGCATGGATTGGCAAAATAACACAAATTACATTGATTTAGTCCTGCACCTTTTAGTTGATATATTCCTTTTCCTGCTATTTGACATTTGTTATGCGACTTAAAATGATGTATGTAACCTCTAACACACTGGTCATGTTCCTTCAGCTCAACCTAGTGGAGTAAAATTGTGAAGTGGGAAATCAAAGTAAGCCAAAAGTGACAAATGTACAACTATTTTAAATCAAACTATAGCATAGATCAGAAGCAAAATAATTGTCAGACATTCAAGAAGCTTTAAGTTCTCACTTTTTTGTTTGATTGTTTTTAATTCTTTTATTTTACTGGGGAGAAATTGGTGCCAGTGATTGCTTAGCACCTTTTAAAACTACAAATCAGAGCTGAGCTATGCCATTGGCATCGAAAAGAGCTTTCATTTGGTGTACGGTAATTGGATTCCTAAATGTGACTGAGAATACTTGGACAGACTCTCAGACAGAAAAACTAGTGCTAACTGAAAGACTACTCAACAGAAATGGGAGACCAACAACTAATCCAATTTTTCACTCTGAAGACATTGGCAAAAGGGTGAAATAAGTTCCTCGTGTTTTATTTTCTAACTTTTTGTGCTGCATAGATCTGCACTGATGACTGCCGAAAAGATTGTTTCCACATCTGTTCATGAAAACGCTGCTGGCATTTTGATATCACTTCAGTGCCGTAGTAAATCCTGCTCCGAACACTGTGTCTTAACAGTGAGACCCAAAGTTCTTGGAAAAAAAAGAAAAAATTATATATATATATATATATATATATATATATATATATATCACTTGACCTTAGTAGATAAAGTGCCTTTCTGTACTATGGTCCTCCCAAGAAATTTAGAGTACAACAGTGGAGGATCAGACATTTATGTATAGAGAGACTTTAAAAAATATGATGATGTGGCACCATGCTGGTCATCTGGCTTTGGAAAACCAAAGCGCTTCTTAAATGTTTTATTGATTTTTCACAGTAAAGGAAGGTAAGATCCAGCTCTAGCACCAGTTGTAGAATGGGAACAGAGGGTATGTAGTTTATCTTCTTAAGTAAAACACTGTTTCACCTGCATTAACTTCAGAGATTCTTTACATGGATTTTATTTATTTATTCCCCTTTTTGCTACACTCCAAAGCTTTCAGGTTAACCTCAATGGCTGTTTTGTATCTTGAGAGTTTAGTCCTTCATTTAATGCAACATATATCTAAAGGAAAAATGTTATTCCACAGGATGTAAGTCATCAGATTCCTCCTTTTGGACAGGTTGACAAACTGCTACAGAGACAGGAACTTGGCAGTTCGCTTAAGACCTGGCAAAGATTCACAAACATGGACAATGGGTGGCCGAGCTGGCTGCCACAAGACAGAGCAACACAAGGTTGAATGTTATTTCCAGAGACACTAGGCTCTCTGGTAAAAACATCATTAAATTACTGCATCTTCACATCATAAATGGCTAGGAAGCTAGGAGGCACAGAGGCAAGGTTTGGTGCTGCATAAAGGCTCAGAGAGGTACATTAAAATTTATGTATCTTAATTTTCAGGGTGGTTGATTAAACAGCAAAATATGAAAAAGTGACAAGGTTATTCTTTTAAGCTACAACCTGACAAATTAAAAGAAAAAAAAAATCAAATTTCAGAAGCCAGCATACGACAAATTTACAATAACTTTATTTTATTTTGCACCAAGATTTTTTTTTTTCTTGATTTTCTTGATTTTGTCCACCAAGAGCATAAAAAAACAAAACAAAAACAAAAAAAAGCGTAGTTTGTTAGGTTTGTAAAGCATCAGTATAAATAAGTAATCCATCTAATGTCTTGTTTCTTCCACTTTCCAGATATGCAAAACAAAATACACGCGAGTCTGCAGAACTCATCACAGCGTCTCCCGCAGCCACAGCAGTCAACGTGCAGCCATGGCGAGTAAATGTTAAGTTCTGTATTCTTTGCAAAAATGTAATTAGAACTGCCAGTATTTGTAATTTGTTACTGCTGTAAGCAGTCTGAACAAGATCCTTTAGTAAAAAAAAGAAAAAAAAAAGTCAGAGAAAAAAAATGTAACCCAAAGGGTGCAGCTTCTCAGCTTTGTAAAAACACAGCTTAAAATTAGCATCTTCATTTTGAATGAGGAAAACTCATTGCATAGTAATAATACTTAAATAACTCAATAAAGACACAATTAACTCAGTTGCTGGCAAAAAACAATAAAAAAATAAATAAATAGCACCACCGGAATTCAGTAGAAGCATTTACCTCACACTAATTGCTGCATAAAAGACATGTTGTACTTGTGCACTCCAGCTTTCTGATATAGACATGCAGAGTTTTATGTGCATGCAGCAGGGAGCAAAGACATTTGCTCCCAGATCTGTCAGTTTAAGTGGTTAGCCTTGATTGCACTGGATTTCACTTGCGTGTATGTGAAACACGCTGAAGTTTACGAGATGCGAATACCTTTACAGCAAGTTGCCGAGAAGCGAGCGATGCTTTTGATTTCACAGTAGGCTCGTGCATGTAAGTGGATGGTGTGATGTGATTGTGGGCATTTGGCGGAGTAGGAAACAGGTTGAACCACAATGAGAGAACAATAAGCACCCTTTGAGGCCAGTTAATCATCTGAAGATTTAAAACAAAACAAAACAAAAAAAACATACATTGTATATCTTTCCTAATACAATATCTTTCCCAAACTCGACACCTCACCTTTCTAATTTCTAACCACTACTAAAATTTCAGCTAAAATCTGCACACTCTCACTCATTTATACATATACTTCTCCATAAAACCCTTTGACTATAAATCTCTATGCAGACGATCTGAGCAGCTAGTAAAAATAAAATAAATGCCACTTCTCTAAAAATTGGATTACATATGAAACAAAGTAAACAAACTTTGGATACTGAAATAATGATTTCTGACTTTTTAATATAATTGGGATCACTGGCTTGATGGTCATTTATAATCATCAAACTACAAAAACTCATTGCAAAAAGACTTTCCACAGACAGCTGCACCTGATCACTTTAGTGGAAAGTTGACTCAAAAAAAAAAAAAAGATGAAGATGATATCGAGCACACAGCGATTCCTTATGGTCACAAACTTTAGGGAAATGCAGATTACCAGATTCGTTACCTGCTCACATTTCCAAAGGTTTAAGGATTTAATGATCATAATAGCACTGTGTTTGACTGGCCAGCAAACTCTTGTGATACGCAGCACCACTAAAACAACTTTACTTTGAGTTTTAAAACTCTCAAACTCACTTTTGTGCCCGGTTTGTGGATTCAGTGTAGCACCTGAATCTTCCTTCTGAAAAGCCTCAAATCCTCCTTTTTTCTTTTTTTTTCTTATAAAAGTGCAGATTTTAGAATAAATCACCTGCCGAAGTATAAAACAAATTGTAGGAAAATGATGAGGGATGAGGGCGATTAAAGCAATCAATAATGTGAACGTTTGAAGTGAATTACAAAGATCAAAACTCTTCATCTGTGCCAGTGATTTCCCTTATTCTGTAGTCACGCAGCTTTTGTTGATTAAAGCTGCTGACGTTTCCCTTTTGAAGTATCTATTTTCTGTTTTTTTTTTCTTGAAATTCATTTTTCTCTACCTTGCAATCTTGCCAAAGATGAGAAATGGTTCCCAAGCCCCTCCTCCCTTGCACCCTTTTATTTTATTTTCTTCATATACGTCTGCCTGTCACTGTGATAAATTCATCTGAGGGAATAATACTGGTCTGGGACAGGACAAATGTCTGTTCTACACTCGCCGAGGCCTTAAAAGGTGCTTTTTGATGGGTTTCTGAAGAAAAAGTGAAGCAGGTCAACCAACACACGCCATCGAAGAGACAGTCACAACAAAGCGCTGACACAGTTTTTCTTACACACAACTCAATCCTCCCACAAAGACATTGGCATGCACGGTTTTACACATGCAAGGCTTTTCTTTATTCCCATCACTTAAGAGCATCATGTCATCAGATGGATAGGGGTGTGTGGGGTCTCTGCGTGTGTGTGTGTCGGGGGTGGGGTCAGGTTCCTTCACCTCCACACTGACGAAGACTGATGCTGGGTTTTAGACGGGAGTCATGTGCTTCTGTACGTCCAGCCTCAACGCGAGGGAGTGCTATTTATGGCTGCAAGAGATTTTGACTATAAAAGGGAGCAAGTGTAAAGAAAAAGCAGGAACTTTGCATAGCCTGGTTTTGAGAAAAGTCAAAATCTATCCAGTATCTGAGATACTGCACAGCACGTTATGTACTTACCTGGGAATGTTAAGAATCATGTTAGAAACACAAAACGGAAAATATAACCCCCGTGACTACAAAATCACTAAGAAAGTAAGGTTTATTAAAAAAAAAAAGTTAAACTTAATCATTAGTCAGGGTAAAAAGGATATTTTTAGAGACCCATAAGTGATTTATTTATTTTTTTCAAATCATAAATCTATCAATTTTCCACCGTGTCTTTAACGTACAGGGTAAAATCTAAACTATAATACACAATGATTAAAAAGAAGTGTTAAGGTTAATTTGAAAATTAACATATTTAAGGTAATATATTTATTTTTGTCCTTATTTATAAATAAATATAATTTAAAACTATTATTTAGCTACATGGATACTTTTTAGAGCCTAAACCTAATCAACTTAAAGTGTTGTGCATGAAAAGATAAAAAGACACCCCAGCACAGTGAAAATGTCATTATTCAAACCAATCATAATTTTCAGCAAAAATGATACTCTTTTAATCTTAAATTTTAAAAAAAGAAAGACCAGCAATAAAGAGAAAGTGCCAGATTGTTTTAACATTTTTTTTTTTGTGGATATTCCTTTTACCTGATATGAGAGAGGTGGGCCTCAATAGCAGCACAAACTCCAACCCAACAAGGGTTGAAAACACTCATGCGATACAAAATTTGCCTTCCTTTGTGGTGTAAACCATCTACCAAAACCAGGTGAGCGTCATTCATTTTCACTGGGACTAAAACTTGGAAACTTAGCGTTTGGTTAGAATTAATTTTCTTCTAGAATCCCATCCAGGACAGAAAACAGACACAATGCACAACTGCACATTGGGAGGCCAAAAAGACGAATAACAAGGGTTTCCAATCTAATGTTCACCATCATTTATTAGAAAATGTTCTTTTTTTTTACCTGAGAGAATCCTTCAATAACTTTCTTTACCCAGTAACAAAAAGTCATTTGTGTTCGTGTGTGCGTGCATGCTGATTGGGTCTTGCCGGTGCTCTCATGGAAAGGTGTATTAATCCCCACAAATGTGTGAAGGACTTTCTGATTAGATGTGAAACTCAATGAGTTATTGCACGTCATTATAAATTATAGTAAACTTTAAATAATTCTTTTAATATTTTTCTTTTCCTTCTTTTTGGGGTTAAAAATGTTTTAAATATACATAACCTTATATGCAATTTATAAATATGTACATTTTAAGAAATTACCACAAAGACTCTTCCCTTTTTATTGTGTTTGGGCCATTCAAAGTGCTCTTTATGTTAAGTACTAGTGTAAAGCTAAATCAGGTCGGTCTTAAATCTTCATCTCAAAAACGTGAACATCCTTTATATCTACGTAAGTGAAACCGATTCAGAATCAAAAGCATTAAGGTTTTAAGTAAACACAAGCTAAAGCACAAATCTAAGAACTAACATTACATTGAACTAAGTGACTGTATATAAAGGCAGCAAACGGGATTAAATTTAGCTACTGGTCCTAATTTTAAAATCTAAGTTTCTTGATGCACCAATCCCATTAAGGAAGCATGAGCAGAACCCGAGCATGCACGCGCACACCAAGACTCGCGCATCTCACTCTGAGCAATTCACAGAAAACAGCACATCTCGTTGAGTCCTTGTTTTCCACAACATCCCAATGAACCCCGCCTGCTTCTGTGGGATACGGACTGCTGGAAAGAGCTCCTGCGCCTCAGGACCGGCCAAAAAAGCTGGGCGAGAAGGCCATCTCCGCTGAGCAGTCGGGATATGTGCCCACACAAGAGCAGCGAAGGTCTTTGGGTCATGCAAAGAGCCTCTGGAATTCAAGCCAGGCCAAATTTGATTTTAATTAGTCAGACTGGCTCGTTGTTACAGTGAGCTTGTCTTTCTTTTTTTGGGAAAAAAAAAAAAAAAAAGATTTAGGAGGGGAGATTGCATAGACATCTTGCTGTTTGCATGTCTCAACAAACTCTATATTTGGCATACGGGGAGGGACAGGGAACCAAACACAACCAATAAGAAAACAAAACAAAACAAAAGACATTTACAGACAATCTTCACCTTTGTCCAAAGCATCAACATACGAGAATTGAGCAAAATTAGTTGGGGCTGGATTGAAAAGTTTCTCTTTGAGCTCAGTAGATGGTCTGCGGATGGAAGAAGCACCAATCAAACGGCCAGTTTTTCCGTGACCTATTTACTTAACCCATCATCAGTAAGGATACTGACGTTATGGATACTGAGAGTATCCATAACATTATAACTTTTATAATTCCTTTTGTGTCAGATACAAGAGAACCGTATGTTCCTTAGAGAATGCCTTAGCAATTGCCATTGTAAACTTGAGTGCATTGTATTATAAGTAGGATTGAACTGGACTGCATTTAACTGAATTGCAATCTGATTGGATCATACTGAACTGATTATATTTATAGATATAAATTGGGTCTTTTTGTTTTCAAACTTCTTTGATATGACATTTGTTGTGAATTGGTAGTTAAAACAATGGAAAGTTCAAACTGCTGTCATCATCTAAGACCCCATTTACACTCCATTTTATGTATCAAGGGCAGAAAAGGGGGGGGGGGGGGGGGAAACATCCTCCCACACCCCACACAACAAAAAACAAAAA
>NW_015112744.1:183536-225368 GCF_001443285.1 Poecilia latipinna
TCTCTCAGTTTCACCACAGCAAACCACTTTATGTGCTTTTTTTGTTGTAAAGAGGGGGAAAAAAGGGGGGGGGGGGGAGGAATATTCTCCCAGAAGCACACATACAAAAACCAACAGAATTTCAAAAAATATTAGTGTAACTGGGGCCGGTATAAGCTGATGTTGCAACATTTCTGAGCTAGCTTACGGAACCCAAAGATGCTTTGGACAAACGTTCAGATCCATTTTACACTTCGACAACAATGCGAGTGCTTAGCAGCTGGGTTAGCTGAAACACATGCTAGACAAAGAGTCTTAGCATGTATCTCGTCTTTCCTTTCCTGCAGCTAACTGAGCTGCTGTCACCACTCGCATCATCAGTTTTAAAGGACAATATCTGAGCACGCATACACAAAAACCCACAGCCACACGTGTAGCGCTTCATGTCGTCATGAGACTACAGAGGGTACAGGCTTTCATCTCTTTGCAAACAAGACGAGGCACAGGGGGTTATGATTAATGTCAAGGGGCACTTTTGATTATGGACCTGCATGCACATGTGAGAGCGTGCACACGTAAAAAAGTTGTAACAAGCATTACACATGTCTTCGCTTCTTTTGTCGTCTTCACTTACATGACAATGGGATGGAGCGGTAAAGTTGACTTTTTACAATGAATCTTGAGTGTTTTTGTATGGTTTTTTTGTATTTACATCATTGATCATGTTCCCCCCCCCCACCCCTGACAAAAGTAAAAAGTAAACAAAAACTAAATCCAAACCGAAAACATACAAAAGTATTGCACCTTGCAAACGGGCAATATATCCTCTCAGTTTTTTTTTCTTCTTCCCCCTAATGTCTGTGTCACACCACTATCCTCTCTGCTGGTGAGTGGAAGCTGGGTTGTGGGTGCCAGGTTAAGGTCCAGCGCCCTCCCCACCTCCCTTTCAGCTACATTCAGTTCCATAAAACAATCAGCCATTACAGAAGCAAACATCCCTCAGTCTCTGGGCCGTTCACATTTTTTTTTTTTTACATCATGATCTACAACACAGTCAGAGAAGTGCTGAGTGATTTTAGCAAAGCATGTCCTTGGGTTCATCTGAGATCCAAATCAATAAGAGGGCCCCAAACCTTGAGGAAAAACCAACAGACGCATCTCAATAATGTAGAATATCATAGAAAAGTTCATTCTTTTCAGTAATTCTGTTTTACAAAGTAAAACTCATTTTATAGATGTATTGCATACAGTGACAGTTTGTTGATTCTTGCTTACAAATGAATGAAAACCCCAAATTATGTTTCTTAGAAAAATATAATACCACTAAAACAGGATGTTATTTTATGGCCAGCACAATTTTTCTTTGGAAGACTCCAGACTTGACAATTGACCAGCAGAAAGTGACGGATGTCGTCTGCAAGAGCAACATAAAGCTATGGCTAAAAAAAACTGGATGCTAAGAGTGTTTCCACCAAGCTTAATAATAGAAAGTTCAGTGGAGGGACAAAGTTTGAATATAATTTAGAGAACTTTGGAGAAGATAATCTTGTTTCCTAGCTCTTATGTCAACAGTAAGGGGCCACAACCACCCGCAAATAGATAAAATCCTGAAATACTTAAAAGCCCTTGTTAAGAAATTCCTGAAACTGACCATTTTACACCAAACACCAAATATACCTTAATATGCAATAATACGCACAGTGGAAACTGTCTTAGCGCCACCACAGGAGTCAATATCTAAAGTTCAACTTGTCTCTGTACTCCAGGGAATAGCCAAATGACGCCAAGAAAAATAAATACTACTCCTGGATTTGCAAATACCAACCAATAGTGTCAAGTAGCCTTGCTCCTAAGCTGCTTTTTCAGTTAAAAATTAATTTAAAAAAAGGTGGAAAAAAGGCAAATAGGCAGGTTTTCTGCAAATAATTTGGAGTTGCGTTCCACAAAAAAATCTGAATTGGTGAATATGCCAATAATGAGTCAAATCTTTTTGTATTTCATGCAAAAAGAGCCCTGACCAAGTATAATAATAATAGTATAGTAAGCTGCTTCAGCCTCAGCCCATGACTTTCATTCTCCTTGTAAAGCCTGTCAATGGCTAAACTGTCAGCTGTCCAGTCAGTAGTCTTCCTCATGATTCTGTAGACCATAACATATTGGTACAATTTATTTTTTTTTTCCAGAAAAACTGTTTTTTTTTCCCAACTTCGAGCCATATTCATAAACATTAACTCAGAAATAAATATTTGGAATTTATCATTGTGTGCAAGAAGTCCTACATGTGATTTTCTCCTTTGAATTGAATTACTGAAATCAATTAACTTTGCAATAATAATCTAATTTATTGAGTTGAACTTGTACACACAGGCCCGACACGTAACTCTCTGTTCCTTTTTAGTCTATATGCATCTCTGCATTTTTACATGTGCCTGCAAAACACGACGCCTCCCAAGTTCATATGAGTTTTGTGTTGCGTGAGGTATGACAGGCTTGTGTTTCAGTTTTTTTTTTTTCTGTTTTCAGTTTAAGGTTGCATTATTTTCTGTTGTATTCCATTACAAAAAGAGAAATATATATACGTATAAAAAAAAAAGCAACTCCTGTTTTGTTGGTTCTGAGTTCCTCCTCTAAAAGAGGACAGACAACTGGAGAGACACGAGACAAAACGCATCAGTTGGCTTCTCAACACAAAAGACAGATGTGGGCAAAAGAAGTGAAATTTCTCCAATGTTACACTGCACACATGGTCAAAAAGTGACTACAGCCATTTTCTTTTTCCTCTCTCTTTTACACAGAGCAGTTAAAGCATCAAAATACAAAGAAATATACGAAAACAAGGAAAAAGAAAATCTCCAATATTCTGTTTAGGAGTCTTTTTTTTTTTTAAAGTCCTCTCTTTTTTTAATTTTGCTTTATGGATTCGTATCATTTCAGATTTTATTTTGTCCCATAAGGAAAAGCAGCATTTAACCCCCTCAGTTACACACAAAAACCCAGTCAGCTCAACAAAAGGACATCAGATTTCTTACACTCCTCTTTCAGTTGTTTAACAAAGAGGTGATCCAAACCTCGATCTCTGGAATGTGGGATATTCTTTTCCGACCCCCACAGTATTAAAATTTTCGACTGGAATTGAGAGGAGGAGGTGGTGGGGACGGGGGGTCTCATTTGGGGTCCTCAGCTGGTGTGGGAGAAGAGGTTGGGGCACCTAACTTGGGGGGGAAGGGGGGGAGGGACATTGCATATCCAACATTTCCCCCATCCACAATTCCCACTTTAATCCAAGTTAATAATGGCATTTTGTTTTCTTTTGGTTCCTTGCGTCTTCAAATCTCTCGATTTCGCCTCTACTGCTTTGCTGTTCACATTCAATCGGTGGCGCCTCTCTGAAAGGCGTTTATGGCCAGCCTTGTCTCACAAGGTGGAGAGGCCTGGATCCTGTTTGGTGTCAGCGATTCTTGGCCAAACCCGTGGGGGAACAGCAAGGTTAAGAAGAGGAGGAAAAACAATTTGGAGGGCCCCAGATCTGAAATGTAATGATGATGATTACGAGAAGACGATAAGTGCTACACAGCCCTCCAAACCCTCCCATGCAGGGGTCTCTCACAACTCCCCCATCCCTGTTTTTCTCTGGGTTGTCGGCGTGACGCCGGCAACAGGAAAGGTTTCGGCCTGAGGCCACTGTGGCTGTCAGCCTCTGTTATACAGAGTGGTCAAGGATTCCCATTTGGGGTGAGTTGGGCCAACAAATGTGTACAGATAAAACTCTGAAGAGGAAAGGGTGAAAGTGAGGACCGCTCCAGTAGTGCAAAAACTCCCACTAGCCAGGCTGGATGGGGATGTAATGACGGCTTGAGCTCAGCTCCAGGGAAGGCCATGAGGATGGCAGAGCAGGAGAAGTGATGAATCCCAGAAGCTGTTGATGTGCTTAAAGGAGCAACATTCCAGGTCCTCTTTAACTTTCCGTTGCGGACGCTTATCCATCTGGTAGAGGTGTGAGTTATCCATTATGTACAGGACTGCTGCTTGACATTTAAATAGAACCGACTCTTTTATAGGAGGGGAACCCAGATTTGGCATGGACCCAGAATTGAAGGAACAGAGTGGGCTTTTTTAACAGATGGTGTATTCTTTAATAGTCATTCAGCTGCCTCATGTTTGATGTCTGCCACGGATGTTTTACACATTACTAATATAGTGACAAGAACTGGGATACACAAGACATTTGATTACAATCATGACAAAAAGAAACTCCGCCTTTGTTGCCATGGGATTTAAAAGTAAGTCTAGTAGAAATCAATTCACCAAGTGTGACCCAGAAGCCTCTTCAAAATGGGCGTTCTGACAGTTAGCTGGTCGGGAGTCAAACATTAGTGGGCTAGCACAATGTCAAGGTAGAAAGCCATCAGCAAAGAGTTCATGGAAGGAACTGATGGTGCCGCCAATGTCGGGGTGGCTATAAGGCCATTTCTGAACATTCTACACTGAGTTTATGATTTAAACTTGGAAGCTGCCCAAAGTTTAAAAAAAAAAAAAAAAAAAAAAAAAAAACTAATTCCGCCCCAAAATAAAAACATGCAATATTCGTAAGAACTGTGAAAACCCAACGAGCACGTTAAATGTTACGTTTTGTAGCGATATCAAATCACAGTGGCGTGACTTTGGGTTCCTGGTCGGCAATGAGTCGTAAGACTTCAGGAACAAAGTCCTTCACCAACTGACAAGCACAGTGGTGGAAGGGGGATGATTTGGCCTTGATTTGCTGTCTCAGTAAAAAGGCAGCTTGATCATATATTCCTCTATAAAACAATGTATTATTAGAGTGAAATTAGAATTCTTATGTCCGACGGCTGAAGCATGGCTGAAATTTGGACTCAATGGGACAGGGACACCAAACTCAACAGGGAATATTTTGCTGTAATGAAAAATGGAGGCTAATCTACAGTGACTAGAGAAACGAATAAAACCTACAGTAGATCATTCAATGTAGTTTTTTTTTTTCCTATCACTGTACTAATCAAAGGTGGAAATCAACACTGGTCACTGGACAAATGTCAAAATGTTACATTTAATAAAATTCAACCTGTTAAAATCTTGCAACATACACTTAAATTAAATTATACAATTTTTAGCATTTTTAGATTTAAAGATTTTAAATATCATCTCTATATTTTACATTTACACTTTAATTACCAATAGAAACAAAGCGGTTAAGTACACAGTTACGAAAGGTTTAGCTTTAAAAGCAGCAAATTTATGTGGGAAGGGGAAATAAAACTCTGCATAGGCACAAAATAGGAGTACAAATAGGAGAAAGTGACCTGGGACTACGCTTATAAAAAAAAAAAAAAAAAAAAAAAAACCTCTTTGTTTTGTTTACATTAAAGATCAATGTAGCAGAAAAGCACGCTTAGGACTATGAAGTATTTAAAGCCTCTAAAATGTCTGAGGGTCTAGCACAAATTTTGAAATTAAAACGACAGTGACCTTGTTGGAAACTTTCTTTTCCCCATGATTGTAAATCTAATGTGGTGACCATCAATCACAAGACATCCCGTTTTGTTCTATATCCAGTGGCAGAAATCATTGGTGAGCTGTGGAAAGCCGCTCGTTTGCAGACGCCCGGTCTCTGCGCGCTAATTCAGCGGGCGTGGCCATCGTGGGCGCTTGCTCGCTGTGCCCCGTCTGCTCCCCTTGCTTGTTCTCTGAGGTGGTCTAAGCTGGGGGGGTGGGGGGGTGCCCACCGTTCATTTGTTGCTCCTGTAAGTCAGTTTCTGTTTCCACAGAAGGGGGTGAAAGGATGACGCTTGGTCCCAAATAACAGAACAACGAGATGATCCGAATGTAATGGGTACCACTCCCTCTCCGCCCCCCGCAGGGTGGGGAAGGGTGGTCGGCCCTCCTGTCTTTTTGTACGGTTTCTCATTAGAACCAAGTGAGAGAGTTAAATGTGTGTCTGTGTGTGTTCTTTGAGTGTTTTTGTGCCGCTTTGCAAAACAACA
This sequence comes from Poecilia latipinna, assembly GCF_001443285.1. NCBI lineage: Eukaryota > Metazoa > Chordata > Actinopteri > Cyprinodontiformes > Poeciliidae > Poecilia > Poecilia latipinna. Next base: position 189,518 of record NW_015112744.1, read on the forward strand.
ACAACAAAAAAAGAAAAGTCTGAACTTTTGTGTTAGTCCACATATGAAACCAGTTGAACGGTGTATGTCTGGCTGTGGGCAGCTGCCCTATGTCCACAGAGGTGAGGTAGTGCCTGACACCGTGGGGCAGCATGGCCGCCCCATCCTCGGGGTGTGTCCTTATTTGAGGTAAATGGTAGCCTTCTTGGCCTTTTCGCCTGCTCTCGGTGACTCCCATAGATTTCTTTTTTTTTCTTTTCTTTTCGGTTTTTTTCTTTTTTTTTTTCTAAAAAAGGCAAGTGTGTATGGAAGCCTGGAGGGGCCACACTGAGCTGAGTCCATGAGGAGAGGACTCTGTAGAAACCCTACGGATGAGGGCTTTAAATCGACACTGTCGTGCAGTGTGTACAGTAAAATGAGGCATTTATGTTACTCTGAGGTGAAGTTGTGTGTTTTCATATAAATGTGTGTGTCAAATGAAGACGGAGGCAGACGGGGTGCAGAAGATTTACTTCTGACCCCAGTCCGGGTATTACGTCGCATTTCCTCTCCCTGCCTCCGCTCCTCCTTATTTTCTGCTTCTCAAAGGGAATCTCTCCCTCCTCCCGTCGCGTTTTTCCTTTCCTTCTTTCAGAGTCGTAACTCCTCGGAGACAGAAGCGCTTCATTGTCATTCATACGACAGTATGAGAGCTGCGCAGGCAGCGACGAGGACCGCTTGCACATATGTATGTATGTATGTATGTATGTATGTGTGTGTATGAGTCACAGGAGCCGGTCCAATGACAAAAAAAAAAAAAGAGAAAAAAAAGTAGATTTGGTCTGCCCCCTTTTTAAAGGCTGACAGAACATTTTCATCGAACTGGACTAGCCTTTTTTTTAATATAAATATAGCACCTGTTTCAGTGGGATCTTAGAGGAGGAGCAGCTCCAAAACAAAACAACAAAACAGCAGTAACGGCTCAGATTGAGTTGATTTACCTGGCAGCCGAGTCCGGTTGCTTTTGCTTCCATTGGCGCCATTGCACACCAAAGAAATGTGGAAAAAGATAAAAAAATAAAAAAAATAGCTCGCAGTGTTTGCCGATTGCTCACATGCCTGTGAGAAATGACGCCGTGTTTTCTGAACTACCGTTTTAACACTTATTCAGAAATAATACTGAAAGATCCTGACCAGCTCTGATGCTGCTTCAAAACGTGAGCGCTGAGAAGCTTAAAAAAAAAAAAAAAGGAAACAAGGAGGGGAACCTGATCCCCACAAACAATGCTGCCCTGAAGAACTGAGGTGAAACAAGCTGTGGCTCTGTGTGTGAGTGTTTTTATGTGTTTGTGGATGTGTCTTGGCAAATGGCAACAACTCTTTCTGGACAAAACAGCTTGCTCAGACAGAAGGGCCCCCACACGGATGTTTAAACAGAAGGTGTAAGAAAGAGAAGGGAGGAGGTTCTTGTTCCATTCTCCCGTTGCTGGTGTGTGTTTTCTTTCCGGTTATATCCAGTTTCTTTGTAACCACAAACTGTGAATTTGATGTCGGAGAAACGCAAATTCCTGCCGATGAGACTCTCCACGCGTCTCTGTGGCTTAGCCCGTCTCCCGTTTCCTGCTTTCCGTTACACACGCTGGCGTCTGCACGTGTCACACTTCCTGTTCCTCGAAGACCTCGAGGAAAAGCGGCGGGAACAGTTCGTTGGGACACTCCACCTTCATGTGAAGGAAACGGCTGGCGTGGCACGCGCCGATCATCCGCAGGTCCGTCACCTTCATCAGGAGTTTGGGCCAGAAGTGGGGAATGTTGTGCTTGCGGTAGTTGATGTAGTGCTCGAATGCCAGCAGGTACGTCTCCTGGCACTTCTCTATCTTGTCCACAGACGTCAGGCCTGAGCGATCTGTCAAGAAAGGAGGCAAAGGAACATTTAGCAAACTCTGAACTTGGCAGCGTTTTCTTGACTTGTTCTGATGATGTGTGGCTACACCAATAAATCATTGAGAAAGCCAGGAGCAGGTGCACAAATGTTTTACTCAATAATGCTACACCAAAACAACAACAACAACAAAAATGTTCATTGATAATATAGCAGAACTGACAGTCCTGTTGGTAGTTAATGGATGGCTTTCTTCATGCATGAGAAAAAATGGAGGTGTAGGAGCAATTCAGAGAAGCTACGGGGACGGACTTTTGGTTGGCCTCAAGAAAGCTCTGGAAGTGACACAGAAATGTCTTGTTTGGCATAGGGTTTGAGCTGCTGACCCACACAAAGGACCTTGTTGGGTAACGAAAGAATAACTTTGAGGATCTCCTTAATCCAGTCCCCATGTCCTTAGTAGAGGAAGCAAATTTTCCAAGTTCAAAATGTACTTCCGCTACATGACTCGGTTAGTACCGGGTAGCTCCTCATCAGCACGTTGCCTGGAGTGCAGAGAATTCATCCTGAGATGGTGAAGACTCTGGGCATTATTGGCCTGGTTGACAAATCTCTTTTTTGTTACATGTACGACTGGGACAATAGCTCTGGAGTGACAGATTGGGACGGTGCACCCAATCTTTAAGAAAAGGGACCAGAAAGTGTGTGAGGAAGGTTTAGACGAGGCATTTCTTTAAAGGACAGCTTCCGGTTTTTAAACACCTAGTTCTAAGCACTATGTGCAGTACTTAATGGGCTTAAACATTTCACCTCCCAGGGAGAAGTACGATGGAAATTTTTATTTAAATAACATTAAGTAAGACCTCATTTACTACATGTTTCATTCGATGGCACGTAAAGCCATTGACATGAAATTATAAACTGAAAGATGCCTTTTTTCCTTTAAGCATACCTGAGCTCATGAGAAGCACGGCCTGCAGAAGCGCCACTTCCGTGTCGTCCAGGTTGAACTGCGCCAGGCTTTTGCCCAAATCAAAGATGGCGTCAGACACCACACCCAGCCCTCCGTTCTTCAGCTGCTCGCGCTTCACGGCTATCTCCCCGCTCAGCGTCAGCGTCTCGCTTTCGGGGTCATAACGGATTGCCGCTCGCAACGACATGATCTCCATGCAGCAGCCCTTCAACAAGATGATCTGGTCTTCACAAGGCAGCTGGTGATCATTAAAATAAATAAATAAATAAATAAATCTATCATTCAATGCAAACAGCAATGTGAAGATATATTGTGCATCCATTTACATTTATGTTGTTGGAAAAAAGTTCATTACAATGAACAAGTTTCCTCACTTGACCGTTGTCAACAACAGCCACTAAGTGTGTCCATGATATCCATGTTGACAAGAATGCTACTGCCAACACAAGAACAAATGTTTTCATGTTATGCTAGCCCTTAAATCACTGCACTGGTTTTCTGTTTCTTTTTGATAGTCTATATGGTTTATAGTCTATGGGCCAGAATAAATGTTAGTCAGTAACTCTAACCCTTAATGTCCCCAGTATCAGAAGTAAACAAAGGGTGGCAGCATTTATTTTCTATGATTTCCAGCTCTGTGACAAACTCCATGAAAACATGCTCCTCAGCTCCATTCCTGGGTTTGTGCATTTTCCAGGCAGCATCAGAGCGCCGCATCCATTCACTTATGGTGTTCTTATATGGACGACGACATTTATAGCAACAGTGTTATTTCTACGTGTATATTTTAGGGGCAAACGGAAAAGATTGTTCCGATCAGTTGTGTTCTCAGGTGGGCACGGCCTAATCGGCTCAGTTTCTGTGTTACACACGACAAAATAAAATACAATAAAATAATTCCCAGCATCAACCAAAGTTTATCAGATAACGTGAGAGACAAATGGATACTAGTAAAAGAAGTGGTTCAAGAACAGAAGAAAAACAATGGATGAATACCGAGCATGTATTTGTTTCCGCGAATAAACAGATTATTTCAAAACCACCCTGATTTACATGGATGCAAGCCCCTCTCAGCTGAATCTCATCTCGTTACGTGTGCAGAATGCGTTCACCGAATTAATCCCACCTCGGTGCGAACTCTACTCTCCTTGTGTCGCTCCTGGCAGCCGAGCCGATTAATTGACATTTGTTGCCTTGATCTGTCTTGTAAATTTGTAATCATGGCTTGTAACTGAAGCTCAAACCAAACACTTACAATGCATTTATGGCTGTGTCAATTTAAAGGAGCAGCAATTAATTAGTGTTTTTTTTTAGTGAGTAAATGACTGTGGGCTTTGTTTCTGTGCATTTCCTATCAGGGCTTCAGACAGGCAGCGTGAAGAAGCCTCTCGGCTCAAATAGGTTTTTCCCCGTAGTCCAATGTTATCAGATTAAACAGCCTAATTTATAGTGACTTTTATTATTTTGAGATGAAACGAGGCAGATTCTGGCATTGCTATCTGCTTAGCTTTAATTTTCATCTCAGTAAACACAATGCGTTTTTTTTTTTTTTTGTCCTTATTGATTTCAGTGGTATCATCTATCAAGAAAGAAACCATTAAACACACAATTATACTGGGGAAAAAAAGCAGTTTCAACATCATTGCCTTCGATTTTTGTTTCTAAATGTTGCACGGGATTACGGTTGCAACTTCTCCACATCTGTAGCTAATTATGCCACAAATTCCCACTCACAGGCCTAAATCCATCTGGCCCACCAGACAATAACTCTTCAATCAGTGCTCAATAATGTAATGCCTTGTCACTACTTTATTAGATGTTTACTAATTAATGTAACAGAAAACCGACTATCATATGTAAGAAAGTTTGTTCCCTGAGGTGTCTACCTGTAGGTCAGTGCTGGAGGAAATATTGACTAATACAAGTGTCTGTTCGCTTCACAAATACAAAGCGACAAGAAAAAAAACAAAACCCTTTTTGAAAGAAAGTCATGAAGTCTGTCAGATCCGAAACATACAACCAGAGGCACAGTAGAACACTTCAGGTTGAAGTAGACGCGTCCAGATCAAGTCCAGATCTATATCAAACTGAGAATCTTGGGAAATATCTTAAAAATCGACATCGACAGATTTAAAACGATGAAAATGTGCAAAGGTAGTACTGCATGTAGTACAGTACATGCAGGTCCATGCACCTGCATGAACCAAAAGACATGCAGGTGCAATAGCAGCAAAAGTTGATACTTGAATAAATTTCCGAGAACCACAAATCCTTTCTTTTACTTCTGAAGTTATGGAGATCTATAATAGAAAATCCCAAGGTGAAACAAAATGTAAAGCAGTTTAAATGTTTAAGAGGTATGAATAAATTTGCAATGAAATGTATTGGCCTTTCCTTCAGACAGATTAAATGATCTGCTTGACAAATCACACTTATCATCCTCACATCTCTGAGCGCTCACAAACACACGCGGCCTGACAGAGGCCATCTACGCACGAACTGGTCGTCGGTTGCCAAATAATCAGCCTTCCCTCACCTCAGAGAACATGGGCAGTTTTTTGGCAAAGTCGACTACTCGTGTGATGGCAGGGGTGATGATCTTGGTGAATTCGCTGAAGGCTTCCAGGTCCACCTTGTCTCCGTCGGACGTCGGGGCAACCGGAGATTGGCCAATCTTCTCTGGCTGCATTGGGGGAAAAAAAAGGCAGCGATTAGCGCAGGGTGTTAAACAATCCTGAAGAGATATCTGTAAAACCCGGAGAGGACATTCTTAAAGATCTCGATTTTCAAGAGTGTCTGTCAAAACTTACCTTTCAAAACCCTCATCAGGATCCTGCAAGAGCCTTGTGCTGCTTTAGTTTGCCTTAGTGGTGCACAGTTAAGGGGAATAATTTTTGTACTTTTTTTTTTTACTACTAATTGGTTTGACTAATTCCTTTGCCTTGAGCTCTTGTGACAATGAAACACATTTCTCGTCAAGGTTAAGGCTGATGTCTCACAAAGCCCCCATCCATTGCTCACCTCAAAACTTTTCCAGTTTTGTTTTTTTTATTTATTTGACAATCACATTTATCATTTATCATTCACCTTCTTCTTCTTCTTCTTTGTAATTGTGCTCCACTTTATCTTGGTCTATCGCATAAGATCTTGATAAAATACACTTTTGTTTCAGGGTCTAATGTGACAAATGGGGAAAAGTCAAGGGTTTGCATTCAGAAATCTGCGTAAATTGAGGTGTGATAATGATACATATTGTGTCGCCTTCCCCTGAATAAAGCATGTGCCAAAAGCTATAGCAGTTAATTTAAGTTGGGCTCCGGCCATGAGCAGGATAAAACTAAAGCGTGAGAATAATCGTCGCAAACAGTAAAAGTCATCAATCATGGAACACCGAGATGGATGCTGCGAAAGAGCCAAAAACTAAGCATAGTGTTTCGAAGGTGGAGTTCAGGGACAATTTTTTTACATCACTGTTGAGAAAATAGCTGTCAAGGGAGAGTCAGGAGAATCAGCTGCAGGTTATACATACTGAGAGCATAACACTCCTTCCGCAGTCTTTCAGTCATATTTTACGTTGCTTAATGGATTTTTGTCTGTGCAGAGTTCATCCTTAACCCCAGTGTGATTAGAAAAGCATAGAGAACTTAAAAAATGGTAGCAATAAGCAAAAAAAGAAGTCTTCACAGTAAGCTCTGCAGATTACCTAGATTAATGCAGGGAAAAAAACTTTTTGGAACTGATGGGGATTAATCACGGTGCTTTTTCTACTTCCAAATCAGTCCGATTTCTAAAATAACCAAGGAGCCTCGATAGAACTAATAGAAAATGTCTGTTTTAGGATTTATGGGGATTCCAAGCTTACTTCTTTGTCTCTTCTTGGGTCTTGCTTTCAATTAAAAAAAAAAGTGTACTGCTCCAAGGTTTCCACCCATTAATTGTGTAAAAACTCCACACTTTCCCAGACTCAACTTTTCAGATTTCATTTTAAAGTACACTACTCTATCAGTACACCATCAATTTATGACTATGGAAGGACAGAAGGAAGGACATGTGGATGGAATGGAATGAATGAAAAAGGGAAGAACACCGGGAGAGGAAGACAGTAAGGAAAGAATGAAGGTGCAAAGAGAGGACACAGTGCAGGAAGACGAGGAGGAGAGAAGAAAGAATGCACAAAAGGAGGAAAGAAAAGATATAGGGAAGTAAATAGAGGATGGAAAGAAGAAGGAATGTAAAGACGGAAAGACAGGAAGAACAAAAGGAATGATGGAAAAGAAAAACAAAAAGGCACAAAGATGGAAGGAAAGAACGAAAAAGACAGACAGACAGACAGACAGACAGACAGACAGAAAGGAAAGAAAGAAAGAAAGAAAGAAAGAAAGAAAGAAAAAGAAAAAAGATGGTATTTATGAAACAAGGAAGGTAAAAATAAGGGAGAAAAGAAGCAAAGAAGAAACAATGAGGAAAAAAGAATGAGAACAAAGATGAACAAAAATAATGATACGAGGAAGGAAATAAGAAAGAAAAGAAAGAAAACAAAACAAATGAAAGGAAGAAGAGAAAGTGTAATCAAAACCAAGAATAATGTGAACCTTTGAATGAAAAGATGTTTTTATCAGATTTACGGACTGAAAAATACCAAAGTGTCTCACGGTGACCTTCACACAGAGTTTCCTTTTGCTCAGCGAGTCAGAATGTAATCCTAGATTTATGGGCAGTTGGGAAGCACGATCCATTAGAGTTCAAAACAAACTACACTAGGAAGTTTAGGAGTAATTTATACCAGTGCTTACTTTCCGCCTAGTCTACCGAACTCCCTAGTTTTCCAACACAAAGCTGAAGCTCCAGCTCAATGTTATTCTAAAAAATGTTCCAACAGCACCAGTCTTAATTTGGATTCCTGTTGGGAGGACTTTCTGACCCCATGATTAGGTTTCAGAAAATTCACGGCATTTTTTTTAATGCATACATTGAGATTACTGAAGTTAAAAACACAAGATAATACATAATATTTATTTGTCCATCTTCAAGACCTCCTTGTTTATGTCCAAAGGACACAGACGGAGCAAAAAAAAAAAAAGGACTTCAAGTGAATTAAAGAAATCAATCAATCAGAGAAATAAAAATTAGCATCTTGCAAATGATACATGGATCTAAGTGTGAATAAAGTTCAACTGATTTACAGACAGAGAAGTGGGGAGGAACCTTATTATTGCAGTTTCAGCATTAAAGTGCTGAACTGTTGACCTATTATCAGATACATTAACTCTGGAAACTTTTTTCATAATGAGCTTATTGTATGTCTGTTTCATACCAACGGCAATTAAAACTGGTCACTCACAATGTGTCAAGTTCAAAGCCAATTTCAATAATAATTACAAGTTGCTTTGCCCCAATTCTGGCATCATGGATCAAGAATCAAACCAAAAAAACATTATGAATATACATAATTCCCAATGATATACAGATGTTTTTTTTTCTAAGATGAGATAAAAAGTTCAACAGTTAGAAGTTAAAAATTATAAACACAATGCACACAACATCTGACAGGATGATGAGATCTCCTCTGGGAACCTCCAGGTCTGTGGTATTTTTTACTTAGTCTACCCTGAAGTAAAAGCAGATGTTCAATGGGCCTTAAAGTGGATCTGTTTCTGTTTCTAATTGCAAAGACTGAAAACAGGGATTCAGACTCAGTATTTGGCAAATGTCCCTAAGAGCAACAGTTTAAAGTTTAGGACCTGTGAAAAACAGGAGATTTCTGTGTGCTGAAGGGTTGTGGAGAGGTTTTATGTTTTATTTGGCTCAGAGAACAGAACAGCAAACCGAGAAGGACGGCGTGTACAAGATGATCCAACACTTAAAGTGAAAAACTACTCCCACAGTTTTTGTTTCATAGAAGTTCATTCTGGATGCATCCAGCTGTTTGAAAGCGCTACTAGTAATCTTAGCTTTGACTTTTAAACAGATATCACACTGCTGAGTAAGACTATTAGTGTGGTTGGCATTGCTGGCATTACATAAAACAGCGGCTTCTCTGTTGCCGTTCAAGGGAGAGCACCTTAACTTTGAGATTTCCGAGAGGCTGATGGCATGTTCAATGTCAGCGTATTTCATGGCGGGGGCCTCACCAACACTGAAAAACAGTTAACTTTGAGCTTTTTTCACTCAGAAACAGCATCCGCACTGAAGGATGTGGGTTGTCAAGATGAGCTGGAGAGTTCCTGAATCGGCAGAAATACAGCAGACTCAGCCGATTGGTTGGATTCGATTCACTTACTTGAGTTAGTGGACTCACCGGAAACAACATCCCTTACGCCAAATGTGTGAGTCAACAGCAACACGTCAAAAGGGGGGTGTCATACCCACAGCAGATAAAGCAACCCACGACTCACTCCAGCAGCAGCAGCAGCAGCAGCAGCAGAAAAACGACAGTTATTTGTTTTTATTTTCTTTTTTTAGAAATAAGGAAGTGAAAAATCGGTAACACTTTATTTGAAGGGGGTTGAATAAGACTGTCATAACACTGTCATAAACATGACATAACACCTGTCATGAACATGAATAAGCCTTCATGAATATTTATGACTGTTGTCATAAAGCGTCATTTGGTAAATTATGACACTTTTAATACAAAGTTGACATTATTCAAAATGTCTTTGTTATGACAACTTGACATTAACTAGGAAATCATTACTGTTTAAATTTTACCTTTAATAACATAAAGTTGCCTAATTTTTAAAGTGCAATCAATAATACTTTTATAACAAATTTATATCAGTAATGATTTCTTGGTTAATGTCAAGTTGTCATAACAAAGACATTTTGAATAATGTCAACTTTGTACTAAAAGTGTCACAATTCACCGAATGACGCTTTATGACAACAGTCATAAATATTCATGAAGGCTTATTCATGTTCATGACAGGTGTTATGTCATGTTTATGACAGTGTCATGTCAGTCTTATTCAACCCCTTTCAATTAAAGTGTTACCGAAAAATCAAGCAAATTCCTTATCTATATACTTTATCTCATGGGGACAAGAAAAACATCATGCATTCATTCCCCAAGAAGTAAATTTAATTCAATTACTTTCGACTTTTAATTATTCCTCCTTTCTTCTAAGAGGGCGTTTTTCAAATCAGAACGCCATCACCACCTTAATGCACAGCAAATCGATATAATAAGCCGAGTTTACAGTCTCAGCAGAGACCCGCTGAAGCCCAGGCGTGATGTATTCACTGATGATAAACTCATCAAATGCTGGCACGTCGCCTGTCAAATACAAAAATCACATTTTTTTCCACGAGCGAATTTTAAATAAGGTGAACGAAAGAAATAAAAATGTTAAACTATTATATATATATATAAAGAGAACACAAATACAGATGGCGGAGTTTAAGAATAAAATTAACAGGTGTCATGACTCAATGTGGTTTAAGTTTTTATAAAAAAAAAAAATAATAGGCATAATAGGGTGTAAAATATAAACAAATAAGAGCTTTTCAAAAATGTTACATTGTGATGTACATTCCTAAACCGTGGCAACCAAATCAGTTTCCATCTTTATTACAGAGAACTGCGTCTATTTAAATGAATAAATGAATAACTTTCAGAATGTTACTGTATAGATTTGCTTCTGGTCTCTTGGCCTTATTAGACTGAAAAGCCTTCTAAAATATTATATATTTGTTGTACGTAAGAGAGCTCAACCTGCTCACGCTTTGACTGGTAACAAAAACAAGTTCATGCACACTCTTTTGTTCCTGCTCCTCTCAGGTTTGTCCTATAAGGCTTCACATCTCACACAAACTCAGGCTGTGACCTTGTGTTTTTGGCTCAGGATTATCTGAAGCATTCAGCTTTTATGCACCTTCAAACACTTTCAGAGCCAAACTCCTACCCCGCAGCAAGATCCGACCTTTAGAGGAGACTCTCTTGGATTAATATTTATTTTTTTTTTCTTTTTTTGCATTCGAGTGTCAGACCATGAAATGTTGTACATCTAAAAGAAAGTGGAGTTAAGTGGACAAAAAAGAATGAAAACCAGAGCAACGTGTTCTTACCAGGAATTTGCGGTTCTGTTTCCACTGTGCGCCCTGAGCGTTGGTATGCCGATGGGCCTCCGTCACCAGCCGGATCAGGTCCCACTCGGCCACAGTGGGCTCTGGACGGGTCTGCAGGGTCTTCACCATCTCCTCCTTTTTGCGTTTCTCCCTGTTCTCCTCAATAAGGCGCCGTTTGGCCACCCGCTTTGAGTCATCCAGGACCACTGGGTAGGAAAAGAGAAAAGCATTTAGGTTTAGTTTAAAGGTAGAGTTTTGTTTTTTTTTAACTAGAAAACACATTTCAACCACAATGACTTGTGAGTTAAAGTTCCCAATCCAAACTTTACTATCAATTGTCTGAATGTGTACCATCATCTACACTCTGCCAACAAACTCATGTTTCATGAGATTTTATTAAAGCCTTTGTATAATAGCTCAAGCTCAGCCTGAATGAATGGAAAGCATCCATTTTCATGCCATTGCACAAGCTTTCACTTGGACACATAAATATGCTTTCATCTAAGCTGTTCCATTGTAACTCTGGACATATAATTAGGGACAATGACCTTGTAGAAGGTCAACCTCCACCCCATTCCCAAGTCTTTCTCAGCACCCGACATGACATTTTCAGGATGGTGTAAAGTCTGCTTTACCTAATTGGGTTGTGGGCAACTGGAAACAGGAATTCGGGATTGTACTTAAGGGTAACAGATTAATAGGGGCCAAATACAAATGTGTGCCATTGTTTTCTAGTTTTTCTGTTTAAAGAAAAAGTGAAACTATTCAACTTTTGCTCTACTTTACCAGGATTAAAAATCCCAATAAAATACATTGAAGTTCATGCTTGTCGAGTGACAGAACGCGGAAAAGCCTTTGCACTCACAGTCCATGGCCATTCCCACCGAGATGCACTTCTTAAAGCGACACAGCTGGCACTGGTTCCGGGTGATCTTGTCAATAATGCAGCAGCCATCATATTCGCAGGAGTAGGTGGGGTGGAGGTTCTTTTGAATGGTCCTACGAAAGAAACCCTGCAGGCGCGATGAAAAGCACACACACACAGAGAGATAGATAGAGAGAGAGAGGGAGACTGATGAATGAATGAACGCTTCAGGCAGAGTGACAGTCGGTCGCGTACGGCGGAGGCCTGACGGGAGACAGAGCAGGCAGAAATTAAAGCGATGGAGGACAAGAAAAGGACAAGATGAGATGAAAACCTTAAATCCCACGTCCTACGACGGCTCAGTAAAGTCAGGATCAATCAGTCCTCCTGCTGGTCTTGTTTGTGAGAAACGTTAACACACAGTATGGTGTAAAAACCTTACATCAAGCCTTAGTTATTTTATCTTAGCTTCCGCAAAGGAATACATTTCCTATAATCTTGTATCTGATCCACAGATCCAAATAAGCTGATTTTCAGCCTGTCTGAGGGTTTTTTTTTCTTCTTTTTTATTACTTTTATTGAATTCTTCTTATTGTGAATCACATCCAAAACATAATCTCTCCTAAGCATGTAAAGATCACTTGTACTTTCACACTGAGAAAAGCCTTCGCCTGTAAAATAAGCAAAAAAAAAAAAAAAAAAGAAGCTACAGATAACCGACGGAGGCGAGCGTCTCTGCGGAAGCGTACCTTGCAGCCCTCGCAGGTAATACAGCGGTAGTGGTACCCTGTGGCCTTGTCGCCACACACCACGCATGGCTCATCCTTTTCGAGGTAGCTGGGGATGTACCCTGAAAGAAGAAGGAACACAAGCATAAACATCACTGCGGGAGGAGGGCTGTTTAAACCAGAAACGAGCACCGTGCGAGGAACCCCAACTTTAAATGCTCCCTCTCTACTCCTAATTTAACTTTCAGAAATCTAATTAAAAAACTTTCAAAAATATCTTCAATGGGTTTAATTGGATGTGAACTTTATGGAAGTAGTTACACACAAGTCATAGGTTGGGAACGGAACAGCTCGTTCTCCTCCTATGCCGCCTCCGAGACTGGGGGAGAACCGAGGAGTTTGCTCAGCTCAGAAACACAGGAAATAGCAGATTTCCAGACATTTCATGTGCCGTATACGTGGCCGAGCAGCTGGGAGGGGAGGAAACGGTCCAGCGCAAGTCGCAAATAAAGTCGGCGTGGGCACAAACGTACACAAACTGAGCGGCTTCAGCATGCGCTTTTAGCTCCGCGACTGCTCAGAAACGTTCAGCTCCTTCCGACGCATATCGCACTGCATCAGGACTGAGGCGGGCAGGCCTCTTTTATGGTATGATAACAACCCCAAACATGAAGGGAGAGAGAAGGGGAGGAGGGGGGGTAGCAGAGTGCTCCAGCAGACGGTTTGGCCCCTGCAGAGTCTCAGATTACATCCAGACAGAAGAATCGGAGAACCTGGATCCACTGATAAAAACCTGAGATTCGTGCAGCGTTTTATCTTTTTTTTTTTTTTGCATGTCTGTAATCTCCAAAAGTGCAGCGAGGAGAACGGGCGAGGTCACACGTGGTCAAAAAGTGACCCAATTCTTTGTCTGGCTTTAACTTATTCAAACAGATTATTAATTAAAGAACCTTTCCTTCTTTACTCTCCAGTGGATGCAGCAGCACTGCAGCTGTGTGCCTGTTTGTATTGAGGCGTGTTGAGAGCTGTGACTGGCAGTGTCAGTTGCGCCCTGCTTTTTGGCTTTGCTACAGATTCTACATGAGGAAGAGGATGAGGAGGAGGAGAAGGAGGGGCAGTGCAAGAAGAGGATGGTGGGAAAGCGAGGCAAGAGTGAGTGCCAAGGGGGCACAACAAGTCACATTTCAAGCCAAATCGATTTGAACAAATACCACCGAGTTCAAGCTGAAAAACCCCCACCGGGGATCGTAATAAGATTTTAGACAAAAACAAACAAAAAAAAAAAGAGCCCAGAACTGAAGAAGAAAATATAGAAGCTCAGAAAAGCATGAGGAAAAAAAATAAGGAGAACATCAAGACCGAGGCAAGCCTGTGAGAGAAATGTCAGTGCTGCTGCGCTGGCAGGGCCGAACAGTGGTAGACCGATCCCAAAGCTAGTCTGTGGCTGCTTTCGGAAGCCAAGCCCAAAATCAATACCGCTGCAGCTCTCTGGATGTGGCAGTGCCCCCCCCCCCACCCCCTTTTTTCTTTTTTGGAAGAGGAAACTCAAGAGACATCGACGAGGGTCGCTGCTGCAGCGGCAGAGCCCAGATAGATACTCGGCCTTCACGAGGTTCGCACCAGAACAGCTGCTTTCTTTGTTTGGATCGGAACGGAATGGATCGGGTGTCTGACGGAGTCCCGTGGTTCTTTCTCTGAGGTCCTGACACAACGGGAACCCGGGCAGGACGACATACGAGACTGTAAACACCGAGGACATTAGGGGATAATCCTGACTACACACACTAATCCCCTGCTGCTGTATGAACTATACAATAAAACTTTAATAGCATAATAAGCGATTACCCGTGCTTATGATGTTAAGAAAAAAAAATTAATGAGCTCCTAATTTGACAAAGCTTATTATCCTGTCCTGATGTTAGATCCTACACATACTTCAGGATACGCGGTGATGAAAAAGCAGGATTTCAATTAATATCCCAGGCTTTAAACATCTCACAAGAGCTCTGCTGAATCCATCATCTGAAGTGGTGGTAGTTACTGGACTGACTGTGAACTCTAAGGCGTAATATAAGACCGCGAAACGAGCGTGGCGTGACCCAAAGCGACGACAACTGTTCCTGTAGGTCAGAGACATTAATCATACTCTAGTGTCCATCTTTTTTGAGAAACTTGAGCAGAGTCTGATGGAGATAAGGTGCCGAGGATGGTGGGCAGCAACTTTGCTCGTATTTAAAGCACTGAACGCGTTTGGAGAGTGCACACGAGGATCGACACACGGAGTTAAGTCCGGGTAAACTTCCAGGAAGAAATCCTCACGGCCGCCAGGTTGCAACCCAAGCCTTTTAGGTTTCCACGATCGCAGCTCCTCAAGCTGAAAACTCACAAGTAGGGGTGGATAAAAATGTCGACTCGTCAATGCAATTGCAATTCATTTGTTTCTCCAATTCATTGTCAATTTGGGAAAACCTGTGAACTGCCAGTGTCGTTCGCACCCACCGTGCCGAGCAACACTTCCATGAGCTGCAAACGCGCTTGCTGCGCTTCCAACAAAAGATGAGCTGAAGCAAAGTGTTTTTTGTGTGTGTGTGTGTGTGTGTGTGCGTGTGTGTGTGTGTGTTTTCTTCTCAAAACCTTTACCGTAACACCAGTAAAGAAGACTCTTTTACAAGAGCAACCTGAAGAGAGAGAGGCTCAAATTGATGGTATTAATGGGCCATCCAGCAGCGAGGCAGGTGATTCAAAACATATGCCGGCTTGGAGGGAAAACAACAACATATCTGGTGCTTTATTCTCCTAAATAAAGCTGTTCCTCCCACCGTAATTCTTTCACTGCGTCTTTCTTCGCCCGTTTGCCTCTCTCCCTCGGTTCTGAGGATTTGGAGCCGTCACGCTCACAATAAACACTGACCAACGCAGAGGCAGGCCTATTGTCTATCAACGGCAGATGCCCAAAATATTTTTTCTCCATTACTGAAAGCAAAACGTTCACAAGGCAGCTTTGAAATAGCTACCACCAAACCTTTGTACAATTGCACAGCTGCCTAGATTCATTGTGAGGAGCTTTCCTATAGAAATGATAAAAAAAAAGAAAAAAAAAAAGTTACACTCATCACTTATTTGAACATCTATCTGCATCTGGACAGCTTATATTCTCTGGATTAAGGATCCGTGGACCGTAGAAGATTAAATCAGTCACTCACCAGTCATACTCTTCACCGAACATTGGCTGTTCTTCCTCTTCCTCTTAGGGCCATTGAGCCACCTGAGGGATGATAAAAGGGACAGAAAAGGAAATCAGACTTTGTCGAATTTTCTGTTTTACAATGAGACCACCGGGTTTGTTTCACAGCTGTTGTGTTAAGCAGTCACGGGAAAGTCACAAACACACAAGGTAGCGTGAGGTTGCCAGTTTCTGTACAACTTTATCCACCTATTGAGTTTCTCCCTCGCTCTAATGAGCCACCGCAGCAATTTCCTGAAGCTGAGGCGTGGTCTTTGATTAGGACATGGCAACATCTTGATAATTTACTTTTCTCAACATTCTATTTTTTAGATTCGCTGCTGGTGCGGTATCATTGTCCAGTCGAGCACCCAGTTTGGACCAAGCTCTAATTGTGTGACAGAAGGCCTCACTGAGGCCAGTATGATTTTTTTGACTGGACTAAAAAGCAGATAAAAATTGCTCTATAATGTAGCTGTCCATAACAGAGGCGGATGATCCAGAATGTATACGCAAAAAGCCAAAGAGACAATGTAAGCTCATCTGTGTGAACCGTCTGTGCGCCAGCCATCTGCGCTCTAAAAATCTAGAAAGAAACAAGAGTGTTTTCACAAAGCAATGGAGCACTCAAAGCCGATACTATTAGGAGGCCTTTTATGCAAGTAATTGGGTGTATTTTAACAGTAAAAGCCTCGCTTTTGACCGTGCTCTCAAGCTAAATTCAATAGCAGAAAAATTACTCTGCGGGAAATACACAAATAAGCCCCATAAAGCCCTCCAATTACATGGCTACACATGGGGGGGAAACCCCACACTGACAAAGCAGAGGAGTAGAACCACTCCACGGGCACATCAACACACAGCACATCAGACGCACAGCCGAAACCGCGTCAGCAAAGTTTGAAAGGCACGTTGGAGACAGTCTGCTCAGACGGGAGGTGAAGGGAGAACACGGTCCCAATTAAAGGCCGTGCGCGACACACAGTCAGGTTGTGCAGTCTGTTAATGTCGGAGGTGTTTGCAGTTCAAAGAGTGTGTGGGGTGGTCGGGCTCAACCTCAGAGAGAACAACGAGTACCAGCAGAAACTGCACTGCCTGACCACAGAGATTTCTGCAATAATTAATGTTTTATGCCCAGTTTGTTTATTGTTGTCGCACATAAGGACACCATGTGGAGCTCGGAAAGCCACCGAGGCAGCATATAGTAAGTGCTTAAATAAATAAGCTATAAAAACAGTTTTATTTGCCAAATTAAAATTGTAGGTGAAGGCAGCATTAGTTATTCAGTCTGTAATAAATGGAACAAATAAAAGCTACAGCCAAACGTGAAGTTGCTATTCGCTTAATGTATCTGCTTCGATTTCTCTGCAATATTTAATAGAAATAAAGTTTCAAACGAGTTGAATAACTAAAGTCATACTAAAATTAATGTCGCTATAGAAATGATGAAACATATTTAGTTTTTTATTTTACTAACTGAATTTATGCAATAACAATTCAATTTAATTAGTACATGTTAAGTGTTATTTAGATTACCATTAAAAAGATGCATTCAGATTCATTAATGGAGTTATTACATAAAAATATCAATTAAAATGAGATCAATTTACTGTTTGTCATAAATAATTTATGTAGTAAATATGAATTAATTGTCATATCCTATCCATTTATATTTGTCTATGTAGAACTACCACAATTTATTATATTAACTGTTTGTCTTTGAATTAATAACTTCAACAGCTTTTATCTAATCCAAAAACGTTCGACTTCCTCCGTTTCTTATTTAAGTATCGACGTTTCCTCAATTTTAGATAATCTGCTTCCTTCTGTTTAAGTGTATTTTGCATTTTCATTCAATAAACATATTATTAATTTTCAATAGCAAAAGCAGCTTCTAGTTTTACAAGTCCCCTCTTGTAATTTGCGACGGTGCAAAGACGGAGACATTTTTCTTCTAACGTTTACAAGGTTGACAACTTAAATTCATACCGACGCGATGCAGAATGAAAAAGTCGAAAACAGGACCTACATGTCTGGGCATGCTTGGTATTTAACCTCCCAGTGGGAAAACGAATTTAATTGCCCGTTTAAGTTACTATCATTGTGGCCTAATGCTGCCCTTTACATGTTAGACTTTAATTATAGCTTGGCCCTGCTTATGACTCCCTTTTCCCTTTTCAAAGTCTATAGGGTGGATTACAGCGGCATAAAATAAATCTCTTAAACACCCTATGGAGCCTGATTTATTTTTGATTGTTTTGTTTGGCAGCGTCTTAAAACTCTCTTGCGGCCCACTCGATTGAGATGATGGTCCCGTTTTGTTAGGATGTTGAAGAATGCGACGTTAGAAGCTTAAAAAGCAGAACGTAATTTGACAAACGTGATCCACTGAAGAACGTTCTCACATGTTTGAACTTTTCCACATTTTGAAATGTCGCAAGCAGAGACCTTGGGGTATTTCACTTGATTTGAATTTCATATACAGAGATTAAGTGTTGCTTGTTTACAAATTTGTAGAATTCGTAAACAAGGTGCAAAATTATTGACACCCCTGGAAAAGTCAGATCTTCAACTAGTGAAGAATTTTGTTTCTTTTAGGAAATGAGACAAGAATCTCTCAGAAGATAAAACCACAACATAAAAGGAAAATTGATTTTAAAAAATATATACATCTCCAAATAAAATATTAATAACTGCAAGTTAAAAATTACACCATTCCTAATAATTAGAGGAAAGCTATTTACTGAAGCTACAGTAATTGAACCCTTATTGAAACTGCTGAACAGATTTGTACACGTTTGCAGTATTTAGATCATTTCTTTGGCAAGACGTTGGAAGACCTCTTCGCCATCACCCCAATCTTAAGCTCGCTCAATTCATTTTCTATCAGATTCACAGCTCTGATGGGGATTTTTCAAAACCTGTTACTTCCAGTGAGACGAAACATGATGGAAAAACTAAAAGATTCATTTATTCCTAATCAAACAGATTATTCATTTGTAAAGACAACCTTTTCGCTAAATCAGTTTTGCTTATCCCAAGACTGAAATGGAGAGTGTCTGTGGATATCAATTTTCAGGTCTTGCCGCAGATTTTAATAAAATTCAGCATAAATTTGACTTGATCTAAAACGGGCCTTAACCCTCCTGACTGTTTCGAGCCTTTTGTGTAAAGTTTCTTTTGTTCTTTTGTTCCTGGGCTTGGGCAGTTTTTTTTTTCTTTTTTTTTTTTTGCTTGATCCACCTTCATATCGACACCAACGTTTTCAGATTTTAATTTTTAACTTTTTTTTTTTTTTTGTCATTTACTTCTGTTGGGTCTAGAAGATCTTGATCAACACACTGAAGTTTGCAGGTACGAGGTGACAAAACGGGAATCAGTTGTTTTGTACGTCTGTTTTTCACTTGACATCAGTGTTTCGTTTACATTGAGGGTGAACTTCTCAGTAATAGTTGTGACAGCACTGCAGCATCGAGATAACATTTGAATTTTTATTAAGTGAGGGTAAAAAAAAACAAACAACAAAAAAAAAAAACTGTATCCGTGTAGGTGCTTGGGGCGACAGCCCCTCAGTCAGTCAGTGGCGTGACAGCTCAGACCACCACTGTGACAGGGTGTTTATGCCATCAGAAACATCAACAAAGAGATGCTCTCTCTTTTTTTTTCAGTTTTCTGTCACTCCTACAACTGTGCATTTCTGAAGAAGTCATGGTGTGGAAAAAAAAAAGAGAGAGATGAAAATCAGAGTTGCCACATGCTGCGGTTTGGTTTCCCTCCTCTGAGTACCACACTGTTCTATTTGCAAGCACACATCTGTTACATCACTGCACAACAGCCGGAGAACTGGCGCAGTAATGATATGATTATAAAACGATAATACAAATCTCTGGCTCAGATAGAGCTCTTGCTGTAATCCTCTCTATTAAGTTCTGATTAAACCCAAAACAGAACCATTACTGTTAAAAAAAAAGTTTTGCCGATACAATATTATATATATATATATATATATATATATATATATATATATATTTTTTTTTTTTTTTTTTTTTTTTCTAAAAGGTTTTGTGACGTTATAAAAAGCCGGATGTTAGCAAACCGTCTCGCACGGCTGCCAAACATGTGCACACGTAAGTATCTCAGTTTGGAAATATAAACAACATGCATAATTGAATATTATGCACAGCATTATTTGCTGCAGAGCCATACCTCAGAGGGCTTTCTGATTCCAGCACTCTTAGACTCTCAGCAGCAAGCGCTATAAGCCCCACAAACACACTTAACACACCACCACTTACATAGCACACACTTGAGGACAATGACAGAAAAAGATTAATATGTCCTAAATTTGCATATAACAAACACAAACACACACACACACACACACACACACACACACACACACATATCTTGAAACAAAGAGAACAGAGTATGAAACCAAAAAAAACAAAAAAAAAAACAAAAAAAACTGCAAATTCTCAAACTCACAGCACTGCTGAGCAGATGACGCAGCGAGACTGTAAAATATGCATGGCAGAGGAGTGGCTCGCTAGCCGAAGCTACAGATGTGAGCTGGGGCGCTGCCTCCATGCATCTCTAACATGCAATGCTATGTTTAGTCTGGTGACCCACTCAAGTGCACTCTGCCTCTCCCCTCTTATTCTTTCAGTCTGTTTCACTCTGTCTCTCGGCTACATGAACAGTACCACCCATTCTATCCTGACTGGAGCACAGTCAGCCTCTATGCTGCTGACCCAAATGGTTGCTGTGGATTGTTTAGAAAAGAGTTTATTGACCTGACTGCCTGTAAAAAAAACACTAAGACAAATGTGTTTTTTTTTTTTACTTAAACAAAGGGGAAAAAACATATATATCGACCTAGAAGGTAGGCGTATACAAATGACAGATCACAGAAAATAAAAACAAACCTAACAAACCCAACAGAAATGGATTTGTTGTAATAGATAAATATTTGAATGGTTTACAACATTTTGTAGGCTGACTTTATTGCATTGTGTTATAGAGTTGGAATCTTGATTTTAACACCATAAACAACCCCATAGCCGAGGGATGAGGACATAAAGTTTATGTCAAGAAAACGACAACAGCTTGAGCAGCTGTTTGTGAGCATAAAGTTTATCAGGTAAAACAAAGACCAGTTTTATTTTACAGATAATTGTCTTTTTAGTTTCTTCCAGAGTCTGAGCCAAACGAGGCAAAATAACAAAAGGATGTTTAGTTGCGGATGCAGCTGGAGCGTTGAACTTTTACTGTCCTCTGCCATGTGTTTATTTTGTGTATATTAGTTTGATGCAATGCTTTACACAACATGTAAGATAGTTAGTTTAATCTGATATCGTCAAATCTGTTTTAAAGTTTGTGTAAATGGACTGTTCCTGCTTTCTATACACAAACAAGCATGGACATTTATAAGCTTTTAATTTCCCCAATCAGTTGTGTGTTAAACGCATGACACCTGTTTGTATTTCTTTACACTTATATAATATTTCCTCTTATGCAGGTGAGCTCAACTAAAGTCTAAGCAGCAGCATTGAAAGGCTTTTACAGAAAAAGGACAAAACAAAGACAGAACAGAATTATATCCATAACAGTGTCCAAATGAGGCCCCCTTGTCCTGTGTTCAGAGTGCTACAGTCGCCCATTGTTGTCCCTGCATGTTATCGTCTCACAGCTGAGCCTGTCTCGGCCCATGCATCAAGCGCTAATGACCAATTTATTCCCTCATGCGTCCCTTCGGTGTCTAAAACACAGTCCAAACCAGTGAAGGTTACAGCATGACTGTACTTCTTACACAAATGTACTTTAAACGGCAAATAAACATGGTTACCCACAACTTCACGCATCATGTACTGAGGCACAATGGTAACATTAAACCAGTTTTAACCTTCTATACTTTGCATCACTAGCAATATGCTCCCATACTTTTTTTTTAAAGGGGCTTTGGTTAATAACAAGGGAGATGCAAGAGAAAAGGAAAATGTCAAAAAGTGTGTAGATCTGCTGGTCAAGAACACTGATGGTGTACAATAACATCCAGAAAGAATTTGATATCTGATTGATATGACATGGTCGTGATCTCCATTATTCCAACATGTATTCCAGATTAGTGAATGCACTGCGCAACGGGGTGATTCATTTGGCAAAGTTTATGATACTTTTTCGAATTAATACTTTCCTGAAAATACTGAATGTCACCTCAAATCCTCCAACGCACCGATACATTGCCAAATTACTGTCCAAGGTCAGATTAAATGTCAGTCCTCCACCAGCCTAAATTGGCTCAGAGCACAGACTTTGTGAAATAGACATTTGTAGCCAATATATTCCAGGGCTAACACAAAAAGACTGGAATTTGAACTCTTCAGGCTAACTCGTCAACTCTTGCTAACTTCACATGCATCAGTTTTTATTGTAAGGAAAATCTGGAAAACAGAAAAAGCAAGCAAACATCACATGGAAATGCCTCTGCAAACTAGTTGGTTCAAACCCAAAATCACCAAGAGGAGAAAGAGGAGGCCAAGTATTCACATAGGCTTGAAAAAATGTTAATACCCCGTTATGTTTTTCACATTTTGAGAAGTTACAACCACAGTTTTAATTGCATTCTTTTTGAATTTGCTAGATCAACGCAAAGTGACATAAAATTACAAACTTAAGGAAAAATGATATACTTTTTTTAAAGACATAACCTCACAAGCATGTTGTGCATTTAAGTTCAGCCCTTCTGAGTCAATACTTTTGATGCATTTGCAACTAAAATTAAATCACAACGTCTCATAATTATGTGACTTCTAAATGTAGTTTTTACACATGATTTTGCTTAGGGATTTCTAAGTAAAGGAGTATCACAATAACACGCTGTGAATTTTTGTGTGTATTCAGAAATACCAGCTTTGCCTCTTTTTAAATGAAGGAAATGTTTCTTGGGTCTCTTGTCATTTCGCTGCCACAACACACCTGACTAATACTGCACTATAGGTGAGAATTAGGAACTCTATGCTCCATATGACCAGAAATCAAATGGATCCTGTTAAGATTAGTTTACATCACAGAAACAGTACGAGAAAAACATTTTAGTAGTTTTATATTGTTTCAAATTATGGCTCACATTGACGCTAGAAACTAGACTGCACTCCATGAATAAATGCAAACACGAGATGATCAAGTGAAAAGTGGAATCTTCCGCTGTGCAAAATGTAAAAGCATAAAAAAAGGCCTATTATAGCTCATAGACAATGCTCACTCTTTAAGGGCGTGAGCTACTGCCGTAAAGTTGTTGCAGCAAAGACCGTGCAGGCTTACATCAGCTGCTGTAACATGTTTGGAAACGTGATGCAACACCCAATCCATATTTACCATGAAGGCAGAGCACAAAGCTTCAAATTAGTGTCAAAAACAGCATCAAAAGTAATTGTCCATCAAAAAAGTCTTCCGTTTGTGTGAAAATCAGACAGACAATCATTCCCATTTTGAACTGGAATAACAACGTTCACGTCGTACACAACACGGGCCTATGATAAGCACAGAAAGCACCGACCGCCCAAAGCTCATCAGCAGTAAGCCTTACACTGTTAATTATCTCAACAATGCAACAAATTTCAGCTAGGATGTGTTGCACGTGTTGGGAAAGAACATTGAGCTGAGACACCCTCGAACATGCCAAAAGAAAAATAAAAGTTCGAAGGATTTACTCCCAAAAACACAACAACAACAACGACTGCCCCCCCCCCCAGAGGGAGAGCTGGTATCCCTCCAACAGGTGTCTGTGTTGGCTGAGGAATGCATCCCAGCTTTACACAGTGAAGGAAACCCGGTACCGCATTACCGCACAGACACTCAACCAGTCCTTCTACATGGTGATAAAACATTCACTGTTTCTTTTTTCATTATTATCATGAGCCATTGTTGTTTTCATGCACTGTCCAGCCAGTAGGTGGCAGGGTGTTGACTAATACCTATACAATAAAATGGCATCTTTACAAGTATTCCTTCAAACGGCACATATATAGAAGAACGTGTGTTTTGATGCTGTTCATTTTAGGTACAGTTATGTAAGAAGAGGTTGAATAGATTTAAGATTGACTGGTAAAAGTCAAAGGAAGGATATGGGGGTAAATCGGAAGCTAAGAAAAAGTTCTTATTGCCCTTTGATTTTGCAAAAAGAAGTTGTAATAGGCCGGGTGATCACCATGCCTGCATTCTAAGCTAAGTGTTGTTGCTAGGTAAATACTGTTCTGCAATATTTAATCCATGAGGCAAAATTAAGATAACAAATGCATACTTTAAAATTCCCCATTTAATTAATTCCCAGTCAGGATCAGAGCAGCACCTTTAAAATTCCCACACAAATCAGCTCAATAAGTTCAGAATTTTCCTCCACAGTGTTTTTTTTTTTTTTTTTTATATCAAAGTAGACTGATGATAAATGATAACCCTTTCAATTGGGCCCCAGCCCCGAGTCTTTTCCTTTAAAAGGCCCCAGTTGCCTTCCTCTTGCCCTCCGTGTCACTAATATTGCTTTTTCATTAAGGAGCAGGAGCTTAAACAGTACAGTGTTTGTTTGCACTCAGCTCTGCGTCTCAAGAACCGAACTTAAAGGTCAACATATCGAGACTAAAAGCAGCTACAGGAAAAAGTCCACTTGAAACCGTTCACACATGGAGTAAAAACACCGGTGAGCAAAGTGTGCCTATTTAGAGAAAAAAAAAAAAAGAAAAAAAGAAAAAAATGTCCAAAAGACTTGAACTCACTGTTTCTCTTCTCCCTCTGATGGGTTAGAGTCCTGCTCCTTGGGCATGTGTTCCATTCACCTCAATTCCATCCAGCAGCCAATCATGAGAGACTGAGGCAAGCCCCGCCCTCCGAAGCACGCTCGTCATTCGACGGTCCGGAGGGGTCTGTCTGTAAAGCACAGAGTCGTCTCGTCCCTGGAGTACCTGGGAGGGGAGCAGTGGAGGGCGGGGGGACGCAGTGGGGGTGGGGGGTTGTTGACCCCCTGTGAGGTTGTTGCTGGGTGTGAAGCTTCAGGACACGGAAGAGGTTGGGGTATCCGCGGGGGTAAATCTGCTGGCCCTGCAGCCAGTGCTGGAGGTGGACGTCGCTCTTAGGCAGACGGAAGGAGGAATGGGAGACACCCTGCAGGAGAACACACAAGTACAGAAGAAGATTAGAGAAAAGAATCGCTCCAGCGCTCCTGGATTTCTTCCAAGTAGTAATAGTACTTTTTTTTTTTTTTTATAATTTTAAATCGAGAATTATCATACACAAGAAAAAATAAATAAATAAAAAAAATCTGCTTTCCTGGTCTTTGTGGGTGTGGCCAAATGATGTCAGAAATTATATATATATATATATATATATATATATATATATATATATAAGTTTTTTGGGGGAGATTTGCTGACTGTGGTGCTCAGATGTTGTACATTTGAGTTGGAACTGCAAGAAGTAAAACTTTGAAGCCAAGCACCTCCTATGTACCTCCTTATTTCTATATCAGGGGATTTCAGAGACACTTCTAAACTGTCCTTGCGATCAAACACATCAACTGGATTCTTCGCTTAAGACCACACCAACCAGGCAGGAATCGTTTATCTGCTTGACAGCGCAAAGAAAAAAACAATAACAAAACATCACACTAACGGTTGCAAACGAGAAGCAAATGAAAGGTTCAAAAACAATTCCAAAGCGACAGCCAGCGAGGAACTTTCTTCCAAGCTTTCTTATTGCCAACACATTTTCACAAAGACGAACCGCAGTGCGAATGAGAAAGCAACACCTTCACCACATGTTGTGCCTTCACGGTCTAATGCTCCAGAGCCCCCTGCAAGCAAATCTCATATTTCATCTCTCACAGCATGACCCTGGTCACATGAAACTGGCTTTACCTTGAGCGCGCAGCAGAAGGAGGAATCCTCTGAGTCACACAGAAGATCAATAGCGACAATAGTAAATAAAGGTGGCCTGCAGGTCAAAAAGCCTCCCGTCTTTGTTCTCCAATTGACTAGTTCCTGGAAGCTGAAACCGTAAGGAATGTCTCCCACCATACATGCTTAAGCAGTTATTATGACCAGTGTAATCTGGAAGCACTTGGAGGGTCTTGATGTCTTCTCTTGTTTTCTTCCGACAGCTTTATTTGTTCCTCTGTTAATCCCCTCAGTTCAGTATCTTTCTAATCCTGAACAGTCAGGGGCTGGCTGACCTCAGACAGAATGGATATTATTATTGCTTTCCTCACTCAAACTGATTTTCTTGCAAGTGTTTTTTTCTTTTTTTCCAAAACCATCTTATCCTGCAAGCAGACCTTCAGCAGGAGATTTAGCAATGAATGATAAGGAAACATTTAATGACAAAGCAATAAAAAAAGAGAGAGAGAGATACACTACACTCTGGTAAACACCACGCCATCAAACAGATGATTTTTAGAGAGAATTTGACTTTAAATCAAATTCCAGGGTTGAAGCAATCACAATCAATTTCAATTAATTAATTATGAGTTTTTAAATGCTTCACAAATCTGACATTAGGAATTTTAAAATTACTGAAGTTGAGCGTTCAACATAACAGTTCTATATTTATTCAAAGTGTGAAGGTAGTTTCCTCTCCACAGCCACATCTTGTCAAGAAAGTTAAATGGGTACAACTTTAGGCAGAGAGGTGAAAAAAAAAAAAAGACAGAGGCCAGAAACGTAACCTCTACTTTAAGTGAAAACTGTTCTAAGATCCACAAATCAACCAACATGTTTTGGTTATTCGGATGCTGGGATTATTTTGTAACTAACTTTTTTTCAAGAGTCAAATTAAATTCATAACTATGCAGCTTTTGTACCCTCCTTGGGGACGTTTCTTAGGGCGAAGTTAATTATGGCAAATATATTAGTTATTTTATAGCTCTGCGGGGATTGCTAAGCATCTCAGGATAAATTACTTTTTTTTTTATTTTGGTTCTCTGCATCATGGTATTTTTAGTTTTGTTAGAAAATAACAATAACCAAGCAGTTGGTGCCAGAGATACAAATAACAAGGGGAGTTCAATTCTCTAAATTAATCTGAATGAATGACGGTCAAAATTTAAGACGTAATTAAAGGCAATTGCAGAACAAACTGCCATGGAGGATTTAGAGGTATTTAATATTTTTAATGAGTAAAGTTCAGGATTAAAATCAAGCACACTTTAAAGATCTTTTCAAAAGTCCGCACAAACACCTTGTTCTGTGGGGAAGCACTGTAACAGACAATATCTGTCAGAGAGACATTGGTCTTATCTGAGATTGTACCTCTCATATTTCATATTTTAACGAGTCTACAGGAAGATTAGAATTATCTGAATTTCTGACATTCCCACAATGTTTCTTTTAGATTATGGCTTTTCCTGGTTGGTACCAATTTCAGTCTAAGGACTGACCTTCCATAGCTCATTTTTTCATGGATGCTGTTTTTCTTTCCTAAGAATTATGGGCAATGAATTGGAGAAAAGAAAAAAAAAAGTGCTATAAGTTCTCTAGGTTGGAACAGAACAGAAAAATAGGAACACCGTGCATCTGTAGTCTAATAAACTTTTCCCCCCATGCATCAGTCTCAGTTGTGTGTTTTTATCGGCGCACTTAATTAATGGTTGTGTTGTGTCTTCATTCTTCCATGCCTCATCTGCTGCCTTTTGGTTATAGTTTGAGATTGCAGATAAAACCATTAAACTCATCACTGCAGAACAGTTTGCTTTGCATTTTTCAAACTAAGCAGGTTTAGAATAAAATGGGTGCAAATAATGCCCAAAGAATGGTATGAAGCTCAAACTCATATAAGAGAAAAACAAAAGTGAAATGACAGCAGAAAGAATGCAGTAAATCACTGGTACATCTTGCAGCCATCACACAGACAAATTACAACCAGAAGAATCACCAAAACATCTAACTCTGCAGCCTTCAGTAACACAACGACCTCCAGAATGAACCCGAATACATAATATTTCTGCAAAATATTTTCGCAGCCTCTGCGGATTTGGAAATCCGTGTAAGCCTGAGCTTCAGGCTCTTCGACCCGAGCACAACTGCTGAGAGTGGCAGGGAGGGTGATGACATAAAGCTGGGAGGCAAACCGCTAATGGAGTGTCCTTTATCAAAGGGCCTCTCTCTATCACATCAACTTCTGCCACAAGTGGAACCAGCCTCAGTTCGTGTTTGTGGCACATACAATTAGTTGTTTATCACACTGGGACAATGAGGGTAGAGGAAGGGGGGGGGGGGAGAGAAAAAGGGGAGGTATTGTTTGATTAGCAACTGCAATAACATTGAAACATTAAATCTTTGGTTTAAAGAACGGCCAACCCACTTTAAAAGAAACTTCAGTCGTTTCAATCTTGTGCTTAAAACTGTTTTCATCTCGCTCTCCATTAAAAGCCAGGGTGTCGGGGAACATTATGGAAACCCTTTGATTTGTTATGACCTGCATTTAGAGAGGACACAGAGAAATTGTGACTGGTTCTGATTGCCAGTGAGTCAGGCGAGACCTAAAAACACAAACAGGTTGCCCTGGGAACGGCACCACTCGGAGTGGAAGTTGTCACTGAAGCAGGACGGCCCAGCACGTCAGTGAAGTGCTTGAAGAGAAAGTCAGAAGACGATAAAAATCTAAGAGGTATGCCGGCTGTTCAAGCAAGGTCTCACTTGTATCACTCCGAGAGATAACGGTGGATTACAACAAAACTTCTCCAGATACATTTTTGTCTGGTGTGTAATCCCGATTCCATTTTACTTTTTGCTACAGACAATAGCACTCCATCAAAACATGCTAGCGATATTACAATTAATGTTGAAACAAAGTAAGGATCAAACACAGAGGACTGATATGAGACCGAGACTTCGTCAAAAATGAAAATTCTTCAAGATTTGCCTTAGAAAATGTTTGTAGTACAACTTATCTGCTCCGCTCAGAAGCCGCAATGATTCTCACATTTTCTTAACTACTGTGTCCTTGTTTGCTCTTGCTCCAATGCAGGAAGTTCTGCTAACATTAATATCCTCTGCCCAGGGGTCGGGGGATGGAAATTCATTTTGTGGAGATAAGGCGGGAAAGAAAGCAAGTGAGATAAAATTGGTTTAAGATAATACACAGTTTATAAAATAAGGGTGGAAAAGTTGACGGAAAAGTGGAACGTTGGAGTAAAGATGATACAAACTTTAATCAGAGAGAAACAAGACTTGTCGTGTGCAGATTATAGAGGTATTCAGCTTTTCACCCCCCAAGAAGCAGTGAACACATACTGGGTGCCACGTAGTACATTTAGGTAAAGTGATTTGCAATAGCGATCACCTTTTCAAAAGTCTTACTAATGTTTTAGTGGTAACTGAATAAGTAAACATCTGTGGGGCCACAAAACCATGCCAGTGCTATATTCAAATCAGGGCAATTTATTTTGGGTCAATTGTCATGGATCAAAAACTGAACAAAGTAGGCCAATGATCGATGAAGTACAACAACGTTCACTGAGTGGGCAATGCTACAAAGAAAACAATCACTGTGATATAAAAAAAATATGATTAAGGATTAAAATGATGATGATTTTAATAAAACAGACCAAATGTCTAATTGTCCCAAATGTTGTAAAAGGAAAGCAGGCCACCGACCAGTAAACAAACCACAAGTACTGGAGAAGTTGAGGAACAAATAAAACCTACGCATTTCCTTCTAAAAGCTTAAGGAACAGAATCCATGTCCCTCATTAAAAAACAACAATAACAACAACAACAAAAAACAGAGGAAAGCAGGGATGGTGGTGCAGCAGAGGCAAAGTGTTATGTTCAGAACCAGTTTGTTTTTGCTTTTAGAACAGACACAAATCAAATTTGCTTCCAGAACAGACTCCTAGTTTTACTTGACAAGTTTGAGTTGTGGTGCGGAACCATCACAGCAAGTATAATGCCCATTACAACTTTTTTCTTTTATTTATTTATTTACGTGCAAAACAGAATTAAATACTGTCGAATATAAACAGATAGCTCACTAAGTGAGAAGGTTAAGTCAAGGATGATCAGAGAGACAAAGGTTAACTGAATGTAGGAGTAACATACATTCAGTGCATACATAGCAGCTTCTCAGAGACTCGACAGTTTGCCATTAGATTTAAATGAGGAAATATGTGAATGGGATTAAATATCCCTGTGCAGAGTGCAACTAAATATTTGGACAATTATAGGTCTGCTGGACAAGTAAATTCAAAAATTATTTTAGAGATAAACTCTACACTAGTCTACAACTTTGGTAAACTCTGACCCAATAATTCATATTTTAGACTGTTACTGTTCTTATGAGCTGCAATAAAGTGAAAAATATTATAGGTGTATGCCCTAGATTAAAAAAGTAAAAATAAAAATAAAAAAATAAATAAAAAAATAAGTTGTTATCCTAAACTGTCTGTAGCATCTTAACTAACATTTCTAAATTAGCTGTGTTTTTGTACATTTCCCACAAAATATAGATCCTTAACTCAGATAAGGTTGATAAAGCCCAGATGTTCCATTACAGGTAAAAGCTGAACAGACAAATCAGAGCTTTGTTCTACTCTGTTCAGCCTTCTTGTTGGCTGCTGAAAGTCCTGCTCTCTCTTGTTCCTTTGAAGACTGTAATAATTGCAGATGCATACATAATTGGCGCTAAATTTAAAATCAAAGGTTGGATTTTTTCTGACATTTTTACAACAGAAGGTTTTGAAATAGCAACAATAGATGAATTAAGTTGACAGCTTTTCCCACATTTTATCTACTCCTCATTATTCAACATCAAAAAACAAGCTAAGAAACATTAAGCATTTGCAATATCAAATGGTACATTGAACTGCAGTTTGAATCTACAGTCCCCTAAGTCACTGATCACAGAAATAGATTAAAATCTAAAACCTCAACAAAATAGACAGCAAGTTCAATGGCTCTGCATACACACGGCCATTGTGTTGTTGCTGCCGAGCAAAAACTAACAAATTGACACAATCGATGTGCTCAGAATAAACAAGATTCTTTTGTTTATGTCTTTCCATAAAACTGTCCTTGTGGGATTCCTTCCGCCTACGTGACGGCTGTTCGGTAAAGTAGGTGGGCTATGAAATATGTGCATGGAAACAAACAAATGTGGCTGCAGAAAGCATACCAGACATCCTTTTGAAAGTGGTCTGAGCGATCACCGTCGGTGCACGATGAGTCTGACCCTCTCAAACTTGCATGCGTTTTTATTGGGATTTTTCTTTTTCCAACAGCTAAACCAACAAGGAGGCTGCATAAGACCTGACGCTGGGGTGGAGGTTCACCTTCCAGCAGAAGAACAACCTTCAACATACAACAAAAGGATCTTTTTGATACAAACGTATTCATGTGTTAGAGTGGCCTTGTCAAAGTCATGTTGTAAATCCAATTAAAAACCTTACAGTGAGACTGAGGCACTGACATTCTGAGTCGACTGAGATTGAGCCATTTTGCAAAACAGAGGGCAAAAATGTCAGCCTTTTCAGGATATTATATATATATATATATATATATATATATATATAAAAGTTATATTCAAATAAAATAATGTTTATGACAAATACTTTTGCAAGGCGGCGTAAACCTTTCGAGGATCACAGCGCATTCTTGCTCAGCCTGAAAAAGTTGATCTTGCGAAGACAACCTTTGTTAGACTTCACACCCCCGTACCAGACGTGGGGTCAGCGACCTCGGCTCGTATTGCTGACCTGACTAATTAGAGGTTAAGTGACAGGGCAGGGAAGCGGAGCTGACCTGTGGATGTGGTGAAAGTGCTCTGATTATAGGGTAAGACTGCAGTGAAAAGTGGGGAGGAACAGTCCAGCAGCGACAGACATAAAGATCAGCTTCTCTGCTCCATTTCAGTTTACCAGCCAGTTTGCAAATTTGTTGCTGGGGAAACTTTTAACGTGTGGCTTCAAGTGAGGGTGAAGAGGCCATGTTGTGATATGTGACCTTGTTGTGCTGACGCGTACCGGCAGCCATTTGCATAAACTCCAGATTACGTTTGCAAGTGATTCAGGGTTTAATGCTTTAGAAGCAAAATTATTAGACACTTTACACATGTGGCGATCTATAAAATTGCCTCTTGTGTTGGTGCTGTCAATTTCTCACATTTGTGAATTCAGAATCTTTATTTCAGTCAAGCCGGACCGGAATGCAAACACACGTGCACACAGAAGCGACGTCCACGTTTGAATTTTCCGACTTTCTGAGCACGCATTTCGTTGATCCTCAGCAATTTTTCGCTTAGTGGCCCGTCAGCAGGAGAAGGCGAACAGAACGGTGCCTGGCACCGAAACTGACAAGAGGTCAAAAACATAAATTTTCATGAGACATCTGCATAGCTGTAGGACACGGCTATCTGACCAATTACCTCCCTCTTTCTTTCATGCGTTCCTTTTCTTCCTGCACAAAGTCCCTCATTCTCAACACTTTATTGCAGATTTACAGTAAACAGGCCATAAATCTGAACAAGTTGCATCACGATGGAGTGAACAACAGATGTCTTGCGAGTTTGCATGCAGCTGAAGTTTTAGCATTCATTACAAAACATCTGTTTTCTGACATTCAACTTGTAAAAAGGATTATAATCTGGATACAACCCTTAAGTAATAATAATAATAATGCATAGCAGTGGAAAAACAGAACTGCTAAAACTGACAAAATGTCTTTAAAATGGACTGGAAACAAATGTGTAATTTACTATTTTGTTTTAAGAACATGCCTAATTGTTTTAACAATGTGCATATAAGCGGGTCAGAAAACCGCAGCTGGTTCAAACAAAGCAATAACAACATCTTTATTGGAGAAATTGAGGGGAAAAGTTCTCTCTGAATCTTTGCTCTCTATAATACTGACAATGAAATGTCAATGCAATCAGATGAGATTTAGTTTGTTTACTGGAACTGTTTACCGCATCACAAGAAAATAAAAATAAAATCAATGACTCAACAGCGTGCGCTTTAAGTCAATAGCAATGTGGATTAACGGGTTGATTTTTAATGCTTGCCAGTCCTGAATAATTGTATTATGTCCAAAGCATTCAAGTCATTTTTTTTTTCAAATAAAGTTCTCAATAAATGATCAGCAAAATAATCTGATTTATTTTTTTTTTTCTTTTTTTACATTTACAGCCAAAGTCATTTTGTTTTGGTGTCTTTTTTTGTTTTTTGAACCACTTTGTTATAGACTAACACAAATTCTTAAAATACACAAGAGCTAATAGTCATAAGGTGACAACATGGGAAAAAAACCCCCAAAAGGGTGTGAATACTTTTTCAAGTCATATTTCTACTTTCACACATGAACAATTCCTGCACAAAAAAACAACCTGAATGACCCGCCAGTATCAGAAGCTGAAAACCTAACAATTCAGCCAAATAAAATTAAAGCCACACATTAGGGAGGAAAGGGGAAAAGAAACCAACTCCCCCCTCACTTCTACTTCCTCTTCCCTCTGATTCCTTCCCTTTCTTCCATTCATTGGCAAAGACAAAACACAGTCCTGCAAAGTGCTAGCAAAACAAATCCATCTCTCCTCTTTTCTTCTGTTTCCCTTCAGCAGTAGTTACGCTCTTCTCCTAAAGGAGGGTCAGAGCTTTGCAAAAACCTACTGCAACTGCTAAAAGGTGGATATTTTAGGAAACAAAGTAGATTAACTGCAGGAAAAAAAACGTCTTTCCCCCCCTCCCACATCAGCCAAGACAAACACACATCCACCTGTTTTTCAAGACCCACCTTAAGAGAAGCAGCAATCTGCCTGAAACCGCTGGAGTGCTTCATTTCCTCATAAAAAAAAAAACGGATGGACAATTTGTCACAATTACTGCAGAAATAAAACCCAATAATACAACATGATAATTATACATCTAAAACCTCACAGGCTGGTGCTTAAATATTGTGTGTTAGTTCGTACGTCAGTTCGTACTTCACTCCGTTTCCACACTGAGCTGACGGTGCTGAAACAGATGGGGAGAAAAGGTTTACCTGCACACGCACGCACAGCAATCTGTGCTCTTTATCACTCTTTTCTGCTTCGACTGATTCCCCCCCGCCTCATCCGCCCAAAGAAGCTCTTTTAACGGTGTTAGTGGCCAGCAAAACAACACTCAAAAAGGTCAGCGTCCTGATAATCTTCTCATCCCCTTCTGCGTCAAAAACACACCCTGGATTTGCCTTGATTTGCTCAAGCTTTGTTTAAGCATCCTGGTGAAAGAAACACCCAACGCCTCTGGTGTGAACTTGTAAAAAAAAAACAAAAAAAAAAACAGCTGGACAACTTCAGCATAATTGCTACCAATTATACCAGGATATCAGTATAGAAAATAAAACTTCAGGACCAGGCTCCAAGCATTTGGCTGAAACAGTTTATTTTAAAACTTTTCTTTTTTTTTTTTTTTCTACCACAGCTACAAGAGAACCTTACAACTTAAACTCACTCACCGGTTGTAGCAATATCCTTTCACAGGCTTCCTCAAAGAACTAAGGCCCAAAGCTCAGTTTTGCAGAGGATCTTTTGGTACTGAAGTCATGTTGCAAACGTTAAATTTGATCTCCAACGGCTTTTCCTCAGCAGTTTTAGTTTTTTTTTTTCTCGTTTTCCTCAGTGTAAATTCAATTGAATTTACACTGAGGTTAAATTAAATCAACTTTATTTATTCACTACGTGGCACTGGCTTCTGATAGCAATGCATTACAAAGTTCTTCAGATATTTATTTGTATTTTACAATTTTCTGCCACTTTGTGATCGTCTATCCATTAAAATACAAAAAACATTTCTTACACAGCACTTTTTCCCCGAAACTTGAACTACAAAAGCATCAAAGACACAGACACTGCTCAGAAAAGAGCGCAAAGTAAACTCATTTTACAAAAATGTATGAGTCATTACTTAATCATGTCTTTCCAAAGTCATCTGCATGCACCAGCCCTAAACAAGAGTAATATTACTTACTAAATCTATATACCACTGTTAAGAGCACATCCACGAGTGTGCATGGGATAAAGCAGGAAAATGTTGACAAACACTTCCGTACACATGAGCTGTGTGTGTACGTGTGTGTGTGTGTGTGTGTGTGTGTGTGTGTATGAGGTAGAGCCCACAATGAATTATTTGTCTCGCAGGAGAGACGTTTCCTGCTTTTTAGAGCGTCTGTTCCTCCCTGTGAGGCTGTGAGTAAGTTCTCCTCCTGCTCTGCTAGCCTGATCAAATTGGCTGATTTGTAATTTGCCTGGTGACATTCATAACGCCCAAAACCAACAGTGTTTAAATACTGATTCATTGCACGTTCCCCCCCCCCATCTACATGCTCACTGTATCATCTATAATCGTGCTTTTCCCCACTTTTCCTGGATGTCTGCAGAAAAACCAAATTGAGGAGAAACCAAAGTGCTCACTTCCTCAACCATGAAAAAGATGCATGCAGTGTGAGGAGGGGTGCAAAGCTTCTGCAGCTTATAATGCCATGAACAAAAAAAGAAAAAAAAGACAAATTTCTTGCTGATTGTGCCTATGGTGGAGAAAAAAAAAGGAGCATTAGTTTTCTGTAATATTTACAGCTTCATATACTTTTTTTTTCATAAAAATGCTCTCTGCATTCTTAATCAATAGGAGTAATGGCTCTGGTATTTTAAAATGACTATGACGGTGTGGGTTCTACACATTTTTATGAGCACATGAGGCACACAGTTGCACTAAAACAGGGGTGCCCAAAGTCGGTCCTCGAGGGCCGACATCCTGCACGTTTTAGTTCTCTCCCTGGTGGTAGTAACAACCTTTTCAGCATGTCAATTGTTCTTCCTAGGCCTCTAATGAGCCATCATTTGATCCTGGTGCGTTAAACCAGGGAGAGAACTAAAACATGCAGGATGCCGGCCCTCCAGGACCGACTTTGGGCACCCCTGCACTAAAAGAAGATAACATTTCTAAGCAGGGCCCTCAAGTTTTAATCAAACTGTGTTTTTTTTCCCACACAGAGAAAGTAGTTTTGGAACAGGATAACAGCTGAAAGGAAGCAAGATTTTTGCGGCTAAATTCTGACCGCATTTGTTGATTTTGGTTGTGTTTATATATATATATATATATATATATATATATATATATATATATATATATATATATATA
>NW_015112744.1:228475-247193 GCF_001443285.1 Poecilia latipinna
ATATATATATATATATATATATCCGGTCCGGTTGGTAATGGCGAACCAACTGGACATTGTGGTGGTGGATAAAGAACAGAAGAAAGCCGTTGTGGAGGATGTAGCAATACCAAGTGACCACAACATCAGGAAAAAGGAGCATGAGAAACTGGAGAAATACCAGGGCCTCAGAGAGGAACTGGAGAAGGCCTGGAAGGTGAAGACCACAGTGGTGCCTGTGGTCATCGGGGCCCTCGGGGCAGTCACCCCCAAACTGGAGCAGTGGCTCAAACAGATCCCAGGAACATCAGACATCTCAGTCCAGAAATGTGCAGTTCTAGGCACAGCCAAGATACTGCGCAGAACCCTCAAGCTCCCAGGCCTCTGGTAGAGGACCCGAGCTCAGAGGATGAAAGAGACCACCCATGGAGGGTGAGAGGGGAAATTTTTTTTTTTATATATATAATCTTTTTTTTATTCATTTATTTTTATTTTTTTTTAACCCATGTCGGTGTGCCTGGTTTGGATTTAGGCACCAGATGCACCTCAAATAACACAAGCCCTAATGAATCAGGTGAAAATGTGCAGATCAAGTAACAAAGCAAAGCCTGTACAAAGTCTGATGAATTTATCAGACTATGGGCTCAGGTGAGGCATCTCAGAGTTTCACAGAGCAGAAAACGATCGAGCTGCAGCTCTTCCTCTTTAATGAACTATTGCCGAGTTCTGCCAGGAAATGGATGGAAAATAAAGCAGTCGGACTAGTTCTTTATTTGTCAACCCTTGCCCTTTTCGGAAATAAACAACTGGATGTTCTGACAGGAAAATGATCCCAGACATAAAATGTTATTAATCTACAACCCAAACTGACCAATTTAAATGAGCAATCTTTGACAAGAAGAGTGGCCAAATGTGCAACAGTGACGATGCCAGAAGCTTGTAGAAGTGTATCGTTTCCCTTAAACTTACTCAAATGTCAGCGAGCGTGTATTTAATTTAAAGCCTCTGTGGACAAAAAGGAATGACTTATTCCAATCTTAAAATTGAACCGTTTAAATGAGTTACACTGAAAGCCCAAAACGAACATGACGTATATGCTGATGGCAGGTGGGTGTGCACTACCAACCAGCACCGCATACATAAAAGGTGGAAACAATAGACATATGGGTTGATCTTGCTGCACTGCACTCCAGCACGCCTTGTGCTCTGAATTATTATCCCCACCATAGCTTTGCAAACAGAGGACCCCTTTCGAGAGTACGCTTTCGACGGCACAGACTCCATCAATTTTGCTTATTCTGCGAGGAACAATAACATCGATTTTTCAGTTTGGAATTTGTGGAACGAATCAGAACCCGTCTTCACGCGGTCCTCCTCCGGCGATCCGCGTTCAGCCTGTGAGGCTCGTTTAAGACGTGCAGCCTGTGCACGTTACACCTTCCCATTCATCCCCACGTCTCAGCCACCTCTGTAATGAGCAACAAATGCATACTGTGTAAAAAAAAAAAAAAAAAAAAGACCACAGACACACATGTAAAAACTCACAAAGGACCAACAAGCTCATTTCTTGCATATGTCCTCTCACCAAACCTCCCTCCCCCCTGCCCTGCCAGCTTCTCCCACCCACTGGTGTAATGAAGCCTACGAGGCCTCTTGTGGCCTCTGAGAGCACCAGGGCCATAACAACACCCACCTCACACCTCTGTCTTTTTCTGGCTGCAAACAGCACATTCTGTGAAAGCGGAGAAGGTGGTAAAAGGGGAGGAGAACAAGCTGGGGCCACAAAGGTGGAGCCGGCAGGCTGGAAGGTGATTTTCTTGGCAAAAGGTTGCGTTTGGGAAAGGGGCCCGGATTCCCGACCGGCTCCCTTCCCCCCCGGAACGTCTGTGTGGTCCAGGATCTGATTAGATCCAAACCTTCTGTCATAGAAAGGCAATGCACAAGGGGCACGGGGGCACAGATGCCCACTGAAGTTGCTTAACTTTTCAACAAATGCACTTTGAATCAGGTGGTGTGCACATGCGGTGGCACGCTCCTCAAAGTTCAGATCTGCTCTTGCTCAAGGTGAAATCTGATGTTTTCTTTGGGTTCATAATGACAGAAAGCAGCGAGAGCCAAAATCCGTCAGAGAACACAGCTTTTGTTTTTTTTTTTTCTTTGTTTTGTTTTGGTTTTACTGCTAACAGACCTGAGCCCTGAAACAAACTCTCAGTAATCTGTTCTGCAAATTCCCCTTGTTTTCTTTACATGGATGCACTGCATGCTCACAACACACACATACACACACACACACGCGCACACACACGCACAAAAACGTCCCAAACGCATCAGGTTAAGCAGTGTTCAGCCGGCAGGCACTTCCTTGCATACTGTGACAATGTGGCAGATATTACTTCTTCAAGCCAAACCACATGTTGTGGGACAATTAAGCTTATGAAGACTTACGTTTGGTTTGACAGATGGAGTCTTTAGAACAATATTTTGACCTCTGCATTGTCATGGTGTAGTTATACCATCAAAATTATGTGGAGAAAAGTGAGAGTTGCACAATCACTGCATGGCTCACTAATGTAACATTTTCTGCCTATATTGTTGACTGCCAGAGCAAAAATGCTGGTCAGAACTGGAGCAAAAGTTACATCTAACTGAATACGGCCAGAACTTTAGTGTTTCATGTGCATTTTCTTTCCCTCTCTGTGGTAAAAATTACACACAGACTGGACTGAAAATCACTTTTGTTTTTAAGTCTCCAAGCTGCCTCTCTCAGAAAACATTTCTCCCACCCACAAAACGATTGCCTTCTGAACCCTAATTCGAAACTGGAGGCTTTCCTGCCATTACTTTCGTCTTGGAAGGAAAAAATATGTTGTGCATTGTTGCCCGGCTTTCACTGTTCAACTTCTGGTCTGTGTTCCTTTTGTCTGCCTTTCATAGTTTATGCCTTTTTTTTATATGTATATATAAATTGTTGGCGTTATGGCCTTATGAGAGCCCGAATACAGTTTTGAAAAGGAGAAGTTGTAAAAATGACAAAATACGCCCTTCAGAGGCCTCGACGTGTTCCAAAGGAGCACGAAACACACGTACGGCAGATGCATGTATGAGGTAGTGGGGCAGAGGGATGGCGATGGTTATTTGATTTTACTTGGTATGACATAAATGCAGTAACTTATAGTAACATAACAGAGTTTCCAGTTTAAATTCCCCTCCACCTCCTATACTTTTACTCAAGCCTTTACAAATATCTTCACCAACTCCATTACTGTATTTGAATGTCAGGAATGTAAAATCCTGAGTTACTGAGTATTTATTATGTTTGCTAACAAAAGTAAAAATGATTGATGTTCGATTTTATTTTTAAGTTAAAGTGTAATTTGTGGGAGATTTTCAACCAGTAAGAAATAATAAGCACCTACCTATCACACAACTCCATCCTTAGTTTATAAAACATACAGAAAGTATCACCTCCCTCCTGCAGTTGTTATCTGGTGTAAATTTACACCAGGGTAATCTGATTTGACCCCTTGTTGCTGTTATGGAAACCATGGGAGCTAAAACATTTTTCTCCTTCCTGGGAAAGGTTCTGGGAGTGGAAACAGACTTTGAGAAACAGAGCACATAGATGGGTCTAATTCTCCTTCAACTACCTTTGAATATATTTGATGCCCTTTGCAAAAGAAAATTGTAAAGTTTAAAAAAAAAAAAAAAAAAAAAAGGAAAAGAGTAGATTTTGTCTTGGGTTTGCATTCAGACAGGCTCCGTGAATGCCTCAGGGCCTACGAGTCATCCTGTGCCACTTCTCAATTCATCATCTTTGTGGTTTCTTCTCTTCCCGCCTCTCCCTCACCCCGAATTTACAAGATCTGCTCCTTCACGTAAAACCAGAGTCCTGTCTTCTTCTTGCGAGAAGTGTGTGGGAAGCACACACACACGCTACACCTACACGCGATCCAGGAAACACTTGCGCTCATTTTACTTCCCACTATTTATATAGCTTTCCCCATTTGCACTGAGGGCCTCAGAGGATGAAACGGGGTGAACAAAAAGGCAAGATATGTCGGGAGCTCCTCACTGCCACCGTTTGCTTTGTGTCTCTGCCTTGCTGGCTTGGAATGTGCGTAATGATCAGTTAGGTCTATAAAAGACGTGTTGCAGCAATTTGGCAGGGCATCTGTGGCCAGAAAGGTATTTCAGCATACCTCCTTCATTACTTTATATCCACAATATGTCATGAAAACGTGCAAACAGTCTAACTTGTTATGACATAAACTAAATTTGTATTCTGCCTATAAAAAAACGTTCTGCCTAAAGCAATAAAACTGTGCATATCAACGCCGAGGATTCCTGAGCGATCTTCTTCTGCAGCAATAAAAATGGAAAGAAACGTCTCGGTAATGATGCGCAAATCAATCGTTCTGTTCCCCTTTGTTGGCAGGTGAGAAAGAAAAAAATCTCTTGAAAACAAGGTTTTGGTTTGAGTGCAGCAAGAGTCAGATGTAGTTTAGTTTGTGAGCTGCGGCTGGAGACCGTTCAGAGGAATGCTTTATAGCTACAGGAGATGTTTATGACAGAAGAGTCTCTGAACAAAAATGTGTATGAGAAGCGGCAGTTTGCTTTTGGCGAAAGAAGAAAAGCCGAGGCTTTAAAGAAGACTATAACAGCCCATAGGAATTTGTTTCTGACCACATTTAAGTCCAATAATAATTCCAGATGTAGCATCGTTAGTCCCGTCTTTCGTTTAGAGATTTGATGCATTAATGTAGGATAAACTTTAAATTCCTTGATATTTTTGCTGGATTTAGTTTTTTTGTTTTGTTTTGTTTTTTTGTTGTTGTTGTTAAAGGTTTTCCACCTTTCTGCCAAATTTACAATTTTAAGATAAAACATTTATTTTAAAATGATACACAGATGAAATGAAAAACGCTAAACGTAGTTCATCCAAACCAACCTGCCTCTCTGAAGAACACACACCTAATAACTGGCCGCAGCCAGATCCCATTGAGTGTCTTTCACCTCACTTGTGGATGAACTTTGACCCACTCTTCTCTGCAGAACTATTTTAATTCAGGTGGACCTTGCTGGGGTGATTTCGATAATTGTCGTAACTCAAGCGTGCACGAGCGTAAGGTCAGGAACTGATACCCAAATACTATTATTACCCTTTGGGATTTTCTGGAGAGAGCAGAGAAGGGGTTCAATCAACTATAACGAATCGCCCAGATTCTCCAGACCTGCACACCACTGCCTCTGAACCGTCAGTACAACTGAGAACATTCTACTTTGCAGAATGCTCTCTAAAAAGGTTTTAGGAATTATCATGATATATTTTATGAATGCAAGACTGACCGACATTTTGATGTGCAATGACAGCACTTGGAAAAATTTAGTGTTTCAAATAGCTGATTTTTATGTTTTTATGATGTAAAGCAATAAATGCCCTCTTGCTGAAATGTGCAATGTTTTATTGATTGATTGATATGGGTCTGTGTGATCTTTTTATTCAATAGTAATTTGGCAATGCAACTCTCCCACCAATGTCATTGGTGCCCAGTCTCTGTTATTGTGGAACCACTGGCATTAACTGAGGCCCACAATACTTTAAACGCTGTTCTGGGATCGTTTCGCCTACTTGACGTTGATGAACAGGTCCAATTAAAGTGATTTCTTGGGTCTGACCAATTGGCTTTGAGTGTGGATCCCAAAACTGAACAAAACAAAACAAAAAACATCTTTAAAGCTAATTCATGATTGAAGGGGAGCTATACAGAACTACTGAATTTGTGGTAAAATTTAGACTTTACCTTAAATAAATAAATATTTTTGCCACATCACCAACCATGTGCGATAATAATATTATTTAAGAATAAAACCTTGTATTCTGTCAGTTCATGTCCGAGCAGAAGCCAGTGCCTCATTTTTACACGTGGTGAAGAACCAGGGAAACGACAGTACGGTTTTACCGGATACAGAACAGCCGTTACAGGCAGCAGGAGAGACAGAGAGGCCACTTCATAGAATCTGTATTCAAAACAAGCTCATATACAAATGTTTCTAACCATGTCACATACACACACTGCGGCATGCGAGAGCAGGCAAAATATGCGCCAGGTTCAGTCTCATACAGGTGTACGAACACAAGGTGAGGATGCTGCAATGCCCTCTGGCTCACCGCTCCACAGGGCATCCAGCCCGCTCCTCTTCACCAACAGAATTTAAGCAAAAGCATGGGCTGGCTGACCCCTGCGCGCTCTCCCCACGTGCAGGCTCCCCTCACTCAAAGAGAAGGTGGAGCCAACAAAGAACGGGGGAGGAAGGGTCAGCGAGAGACATCGACAAAGACGAAAGAGAGACATAGAGAAGCAGCATGGCTGACTTCACGCCGCGTGCTGTGTATTTGATTCACAGAACACGTATCGAGGCGAGCGCAGTCATACTTGCTCACAATAATTGAACAGAG
Source organism: Poecilia latipinna (assembly GCF_001443285.1). Taxonomy (NCBI): domain Eukaryota; kingdom Metazoa; phylum Chordata; class Actinopteri; order Cyprinodontiformes; family Poeciliidae; genus Poecilia; species Poecilia latipinna. The sequence continues at coordinate 234,912 of NW_015112744.1, forward strand.
ACATTCTAGCTGCACAGTCCTCTGCAGCTGGTAACAGATGGACACAGACACCCATGCTCAAAAGTTTTCCTGCTTTAGAAATTGATCGTTGAAGTCATTACTGTAGCAAAGGTATGATCCTGTAATATTTTATGCTTCCAAATTAGACGTCATGTTCGTCAATAATTTACTGGATTGACAGATTCAATTACTGAGCTGTCAAAGTATGACTTTTTTTTTTTTAATTCCTGCAATTTAACATACATGTATTTCATATATGGTTTTCAAAATTCTTCAGAAATAAAAATGTCAACTAAACTTACTGCCATTGAAGTAAACAGTTGATATCGACGCATCATTAATGCACTAGAAAGACCTAGTCAAAGTCCAGACCTAAATTCAATGGAAAAATCATTGGCTCAATATCAAAGCACGATTTTCACAGAAGCTAGGTATTTTTCTAAGAAAAATAAAAGAAAACAAATTTCAGATGTGCAAAGATGGTAGAGAGCTGTAATGCATCTCGACAAAGTATTCACTCAGGTGGGGTGAACGCAAATGCATGAAAGCCTATCATAGAAGAAAATCCCAATGGGATTTTGTGGAATTATGTGGTTACAATGTGGCAAAATGCTCCATATACTCCGAAGGCCGCGAGTGAAAAGTGGAATTATATCGTCATGTGGTAGGTAGTATTGTTTTAATCCTTCATTTATCTCACTGACTCAACCGAAAGCATTCAAAACAAACAAATCGCTGTGACTCGCACAGCCTCACTTATCTCCTCCAACTCGCTCAGTAGGCCACATATAGAGTAACAGCCAGCAAGAGTGATGAACTCACAGCCTGCAGCTGCTCCCACTGCTCCCATTCGTTAAGACGGATTTGGTCTGAGTCGACATGAAGACTCAAAAGGAAAAAAAAGAGAAAAGTGGGCTTTGTGTCTCTGAAACTGCTAAGACATGTCTGTGTATGAAGTTAAAACAGGGGCTTTTCACTCCAAAGTGACATGAACAGTGCGTAACCTCAGCAAGCCCCCCATTACATCCGGCAGCAGAAAGAGGGATGAAACAAAAGCATCATAGGTGGAGATATGATGTGGGAATCAGATGCAGTAATGGGATGCTAAGCTACAAAGACACATCGAGGATTTCTGTGATTTAAGCTGAGCTAAGGATTGTGCTGGAAGGAAGACTCTGTGTCGCAGTGACACAGAAGGCTGGAATCACAGAACGGCGGCGGGGAAGTGTCTGCGGTGCTTCCTGACTCGGTGCCTAAGCAGACCAAAAATGTAACCAGAGAACACTGATCTAGGAGGTATCTAATGTTGACAGGGGATCATCGTTGCGTACACTGTGCCTGAGGCCATGAGCAACGCTTCGCAAATAAACCATGAAATTTCAGTTGAGCTCTGTAAACAATACAGGATTCTCAATAGACACCCTCAANTACACCTACACGCGATCCAGGAAACACTTGCGCTCATTTTACTTCCCACTATTTATATAGCTTTCCCCATTTGCACTGAGGGCCTCAGAGGATGAAACGGGGTGAACAAAAAGGCAAGATATGTCGGGAGCTCCTCACTGCCACCGTTTGCTTTGTGTCTCTGCCTTGCTGGCTTGGAATGTGCGTAATGATCAGTTAGGTCTATAAAAGACGTGTTGCAGCAATTTGGCAGGGCATCTGTGGCCAGAAAGGTATTTCAGCATACCTCCTTCATTACTTTATATCCACAATATGTCATGAAAACGTGCAAACAGTCTAACTTGTTATGACATAAACTAAATTTGTATTCTGCCTATAAAAAAACGTTCTGCCTAAAGCAATAAAACTGTGCATATCAACGCCGAGGATTCCTGAGCGATCTTCTTCTGCAGCAATAAAAATGGAAAGAAACGTCTCGGTAATGATGCGCAAATCAATCGTTCTGTTCCCCTTTGTTGGCAGGTGAGAAAGAAAAAAATCTCTTGAAAACAAGGTTTTGGTTTGAGTGCAGCAAGAGTCAGATGTAGTTTAGTTTGTGAGCTGCGGCTGGAGACCGTTCAGAGGAATGCTTTATAGCTACAGGAGATGTTTATGACAGAAGAGTCTCTGAACAAAAATGTGTATGAGAAGCGGCAGTTTGCTTTTGGCGAAAGAAGAAAAGCCGAGGCTTTAAAGAAGACTATAACAGCCCATAGGAATTTGTTTCTGACCACATTTAAGTCCAATAATAATTCCAGATGTAGCATCGTTAGTCCCGTCTTTCGTTTAGAGATTTGATGCATTAATGTAGGATAAACTTTAAATTCCTTGATATTTTTGCTGGATTTAGTTTTTTTGTTTTGTTTTGTTTTTTTGTTGTTGTTGTTAAAGGTTTTCCACCTTTCTGCCAAATTTACAATTTTAAGATAAAACATTTATTTTAAAATGATACACAGATGAAATGAAAAACGCTAAACGTAGTTCATCCAAACCAACCTGCCTCTCTGAAGAACACACACCTAATAACTGGCCAAAGCCAGATCCCATTGAGTGTCTTTCACCTCACTTGTGGATGAACTTTGACCCACTCTTCTCTGCAGAACTATTTTAATTCAGGTGGACCTTGCTGGGGTGATTTCGATAATTGTCGTAACTCAAGCGTGCACGAGCGTAAGGTCAGGAACTGATACCCAAATACTATTATTACCCTTTGGGATTTTCTGGAGAGAGCAGAGAAGGGGTTCAATCAACTATAACGAATCGCCCAGATTCTCCAGACCTGCACACCACTGCCTCTGAACCGTCAGTACAACTGAGAACATTCTACTTTGCAGAATGCTCTCTAAAAAGGTTTTAGGAATTATCATGATATATTTTATGAATGCAAGACTGACCGACATTTTGATGTGCAATGACAGCACTTGGAAAAATTTAGTGTTTCAAATAGCTGATTTTTATGTTTTTATGATGTAAAGCAATAAATGCCCTCTTGCTGAAATGTGCAATGTTTTATTGATTGATTGATTGATTGATATGGGTCTGTGTGATCTTTTTATTCAATAGTAATTTGGCAATGCAACTCTCCCACCAATGTCATTGGTGCCCAGTCTCTGTTATTGTGGAACCACTGGCATTAACTGAGGCCCACAATACTTTAAACGCTGTTCTGGGATCGTTTCGCCTACTTGACGTTGATGAACAGGTCCAATTAAAGTGATTTCTTGGGTCTGACCAATTGGCTTTGAGTGTGGATCCCAAAACTGAACAAAACAAAACAAAAAACATCTTTAAAGCTAATTCATGATTGAAGGGGAGCTATACAGAACTACTGAATTTGTGGTAAAATTTAGACTTTACCTTAAATAAATAAATATTTTTGCCACATCACCAACCATGTGCGATAATAATATTATTTAAGAATAAAACCTTGTATTCTGTCAGTTCATGTCCGAGCAGAAGCCAGTGCCTCATTTTTACACGTGGTGAAGAACCAGGGAAACGACAGTACGGTTTTACCGGATACAGAACAGCCGTTACAGGCAGCAGGAGAGACAGAGAGGCCACTTCATAGAATCTGTATTCAAAACAAGCTCATATACAAATGTTTCTAACCATGTCACATACACACACTGCGGCATGCGAGAGCAGGCAAAATATGCGCCAGGTTCAGTCTCATACAGGTGTACGAACACAAGGTGAGGATGCTGCAATGCCCTCTGGCTCACCGCTCCACAGGGCATCCAGCCCGCTCCTCTTCACCAACAGAATTTAAGCAAAAGCATGGGCTGGCTGACCCCTGCGCGCTCTCCCCACGTGCAGGCTCCCCTCACTCAAAGAGAAGGTGGAGCCAACAAAGAACGGGGGAGGAAGGGTCAGCGAGAGACATCGACAAAGACGAAAGAGAGACATAGAGAAGCAGCATGGCTGACTTCACGCCGCGTGCTGTGTATTTGATTCACAGAACACGTATCGAGGCGAGCGCAGTCATACTTGCTCACAATAATTGAACAGAGACATTCTAGCTGCACAGTCCTCTGCAGCTGGTAACAGATGGACACAGACACCCATGCTCAAAAGTTTTCCTGCTTTAGAAATTGATCGTTGAAGTCATTACTGTAGCAAAGGTATGATCCTGTAATATTTTATGCTTCCAAATTAGACGTCATGTTCGTCAATAATTTACTGGATTGACAGATTCAATTACTGAGCTGTCAAAGTATGACTTTTTTTTTTTTAATTCCTGCAATTTAACATACATGTATTTCATATATGGTTTTCAAAATTCTTCAGAAATAAAAATGTCAACTAAACTTACTGCCATTGAAGTAAACAGTTGATATCGACGCATCATTAATGCACTAGAAAGACCTAGTCAAAGTCCAGACCTAAATTCAATGGAAAAATCATTGGCTCAATATCAAAGCACGATTTTCACAGAAGCTAGGTATTTTTCTAAGAAAAATAAAAGAAAACAAATTTCAGATGTGCAAAGATGGTAGAGAGCTGTAATGCATCTCGACAAAGTATTCACTCAGGTGGGGTGAACGCAAATGCATGAAAGCCTATCATAGAAGAAAATCCCAATGGGATTTTGTGGAATTATGTGGTTACAATGTGGCAAAATGCTCCATATACTCCGAAGGCCGCGAGTGAAAAGTGGAATTATATCGTCATGTGGTAGGTAGTATTGTTTTAATCCTTCATTTATCTCACTGACTCAACCGAAAGCATTCAAAACAAACAAATCGCTGTGACTCGCACAGCCTCACTTATCTCCTCCAACTCGCTCAGTAGGCCACATATAGAGTAACAGCCAGCAAGAGTGATGAACTCACAGCCTGCAGCTGCTCCCACTGCTCCCATTCGTTAAGACGGATTTGGTCTGAGTCGACATGAAGACTCAAAAGGAAAAAAAAGAGAAAAGTGGGCTTTGTGTCTCTGAAACTGCTAAGACATGTCTGTGTATGAAGTTAAAACAGGGGCTTTTCACTCCAAAGTGACATGAACAGTGCGTAACCTCAGCAAGCCCCCCATTACATCCGGCAGCAGAAAGAGGGATGAAACAAAAGCATCATAGGTGGAGATATGATGTGGGAATCAGATGCAGTAATGGGATGCTAAGCTACAAAGACACATCGAGGATTTCTGTGATTTAAGCTGAGCTAAGGATTGTGCTGGAAGGAAGACTCTGTGTCGCAGTGACACAGAAGGCTGGAATCACAGAACGGCGGCGGGGAAGTGTCTGCGGTGCTTCCTGACTCGGTGCCTAAGCAGACCAAAAATGTAACCAGAGAACACTGATCTAGGAGGTATCTAATGTTGACAGGGGATCATCGTTGCGTACACTGTGCCTGAGGCCATGAGCAACGCTTCGCAAATAAACCATGAAATTTCAGTTGAGCTCTGTAAACAATACAGGATTCTCAATAGACACCCTCAAGAATGAGAGTTTTCAAATGTGGTTTTCTTTTCTTTATTTCTACAGTATAAATGTAGAAATATCTGTTAGTTCTTTAAAAAAATTTTTTTTTTAAATATCTAGATTTATCTTAAAGTAGATATATTGTGCATTTGTGGCATTTTTTTCTTAACTATTAGTGGTGGAAAAATAACAATGCAGGTCAGCCTAAGCTCACCATCCCATGTTGAGAGATGGTGTTGACAGCATAGTTCTACGGGGTTGCATTTCTTTCCCCCAGCAGGGACAGGTCAGAGTTCACAGGAAAGTGGATCAGGACATCGCTCTCACTTTGGTTATAGCAAAAATATTCCCTGCGCACTTTACTCCCACAGCACCACTCAAAAAAACGCCTCTTGGGACACCGTCTTAAACCTTCTCCAGACCCATGTTCTGGTTATTTTAGTATGAAATCACCCAACTTATCTCAGCTCTACTGTAGAATCTATTACAGAGTTTGTTCCACCATATCTTCTCACAACCTGCAGGCCACCCTTCGCCAGCTGCCGGGAGCTCATCATGTGACCCATCATTAAGCTAATGGATGGTCGATTAATGTTAACATGCCAGCAGGGCTCATATCAGTCTGATCCAAAGGTCAGAAGGGAGCCATTATTAACATAATCAGCAGGCAGACTGGTGGTCTCGCAGCATTTTCTTTACGATTCCTCTTCACTTTACCTCGTGGCGATCGGCATCAATAAAGTTCCAAGCGATTATTATTCCATCTCATTACAAACAGCATCTGAAGTGTCTCTGGGGTTTCCTGTTGCTTTTCCCTCCCTCCTAAAGAAATCATGCAAAAGATGTTGCTGGAGGATCAACGCAATGCGTCGGTTTCACATCTAAAAATTTCAACAAGCTTGTGTGGAGGCCTGTTAGACATTGCGCACAATGTAAGAACAATCCAAGCCACAGGGGAGGTGTAAGCTGGTTTAGCTAAAAATGCATCACACGACACTCTGAATTATGCAAATTATTGTTGCAGTTGTTTAATATTGTAAATTTGGCAACAACCTAATAATGTTACAACTGAAGAAAAAAAACTGAGAAGCTGATCTGCGTCACTTGGTCACTCCTTTGTGTGGTCCATCCAAAATTTTACTTTGCAGTGGCAATAAAAATGTGAGGTCTTTAGTCAAGTTTATCGTTCCGCCTTAAATCATCCAATGCCTGAATAATAGAACAGTGACACATTGCAGACGTAATTTACTTTAACATGGACGCTTGGAGCAAGTAGTTTCCAATATCCCCGCTTTAAAAGGATCGGGGATTCCAACCTGGCAGTTTCTGCTGAATAAAATATCGCAGCTGGAGGGGTCCCTCACCAGCTAAGTGCTGCACGCTCTCCACAGAGGTGGTGTAATAGTAACTTTTCTGTGAGAAACGGCATGCTTGAGGGGGACGAGAAAAACCCCCGCCATTTTACCAGTTCGGACCCGCACGTCGAGCCGTAGGATTCGGTTTTAATCCTTAACAAGAGTTTCAACTTAATGTGCCGAGAATGTCACATTTATGCCATAAAAGGGTAAAAATCGCTCAATTCTCTTTTTTTTTCTTTATTATTCCATTTTGAGGAGCATAAAGTTTAATGGACACCTCTTTTTTAAAACCCTTTCAAACTGACCCATTAAGGAACATAAAAAGCACTAAAATAGTTTCATACTGAAGGACTGAAGTGCAAAGTCTCTCCTCGTGGTAGCGATGTGTTCAGGGTGATGTCCTTCCCACTTCACAATTACGCAGTACTCTGTGCTACCTCATAAGTCCCAACACAAATAGATTGGAGTTTGTGGTTTTAATGTGAAAAAGTCTAAGGGAATACTTTTTGCAAGGCAGTGTAAAAGAAGAAACAAAACACAGAAAATCAGAGCGAGCAGCAGCAGCGGAACACGACGATAAAACAAGTTTTCCATGGAATTTGCTCTGAAAAGCAAATATGTATCATCGAGGATCGTCTTAGAAAGTAAATCAATCGGCTCTCTGCTTTTCAGCCCCGTTTTATTTGCCAAGTAACTACTTTCGATTCTTTGCGAGACTTGTTCCCGGGGGATAATTCAGGCTGTTTGGCTTTGCAGAGAATAAATATTAGCGAAATATCATGCCGAAACATAATCATCATTGAGGTGCCCACAGCTAAACAAAACCTGTACTTGGGCCTCCTGAAAAACATTCTTCTCCTGCACATCAACCTTTGTTTGCTCTCCCTCCTTTCAGGCATTTTAATGTTTGTGCTCGCAGAGCAAGGCTTGTAAAGGCAAACATGTGTTCTTTGATTGCGTTGAAGTTTAGATGCAAGACCCCCACCCCTTTTTTTGGTTTGATGTTTACAATGAGGCTGAAAATGTTTGGATTATCCATGAGGCTGATAGTATGAAGGATGTGGCCTCTCCGTGCCATCATCCATTAGCAGAATTAACTACAGATCAGGACATGATAAAAAAATTCTCTGTTTACTAGATTTTCACAATAGAGTTGTGTATGGTGTATGTCTGACTTCAAGTGCACAAAAAAAAAACAACAGATTCCAACTCGTCTTTATTTATTAAATAGATCAAACTACAACAAAGAACTAAGCATACCCTATGATGAAGCAGCATGCAGAATCACTGATAACTCCTTGCAGTCTGTTACTGTCCAACTTTATCAGTGTCTCACATTGTTGAGCAGGAATGTTGGACAGATCTGATATCTGATGGTGCCTCAGTTTATTTAAGTTTATCTGCTTCAACAGAGCTCTCTTTAGGTCTCACTCCAGCATTTCATTCAGATTAAATCCACTGTGACACCTTTATCCTTGTCTTTTTCAGCCGTTCTGTTGTAGATTAGCCATTGTGTTTGGGATCATTCTTCCGTTGATTTGGGTCAAGCTTTAGCCATTACAGGTGGACTACTTTTGCAGAGTAGTCTGGTGTACAGAGGAGCTCTGGTTGACATAGTGGCTGGATGGTGTCATGCAAGGCTATTGATGTTTTCTTCCTAGCCTAGTCATTGACTTCTAATTTCAAAGCTCTGTCTAGGATTTGTCCCACTGAGCTTGATTTCTTAATATGAATCTTGGCTACTTGGCAAGCAGAAGGCGTAATTGTACATAACAATCTTGAGTTTCTGCCCCGTTTTTGAATTGTAGTCAGGGTTGTAGTTTAGCAGTGGTAGCGGAGGAAGTCCATATCGGCCACGCTTCCAAGTACTGAGCCGTTAAAGTCAGAGCAAGAGGAATGTTCAACACATTCTGTTGCTTGCAGAGATGCTGTGGTCGTACTTTGTTTACCGCAAACACGATTTATGGTGAGCTTCGTGGCATAGCTTCCTTCACAATTGAGCTGGCACATTTAATATGTTACGGCCAAATGTTATCGACTAAAACGTTCATAACTTCAACAGAGTCTATGCCTCCAACAAGCAATTGTTTCTCAATAGCCAATAGAGTCTATATCCTTGTGTGCGAAGCAAAGAGTAGAACAAGGGGAGGGTTAATAACACGCTACTCTCTTCCCGTCTTGCCACTGTGTTCATTAATTGCTCATCCTGAAAATAAACCGGTAAATAGATGGTTTATATAGCAGCATCTGGCTGCAAAGGTAGCAAAGTGGTAATTAGTTTTTCCTTTTACATTTTTTTTTCCAATTTCAGCTTAATTTTTATGTAACAAACAACAACAAAGGAGGACATCTTCAGGAGTTTTGTATATTTGATGATGAATTTAAATACTTGGTAAAAGCCGAATGTATGACTATTTCTTGTCAGACGGCAGATCCACATTTATCAACAATCCGATCAGTTCAAACGGGGAACATTAAACATGAAAGGACCGAGTCTGATTACACCCTTGGCACGTTCAACCCAGTTGTCACTTTTTCTGAGAAAAGATCTGTGCTGACTATAGTTGAAGCCAATTTGTAACACAACAGCAATTAAACATTACAACACAGCTCCAAAAAACAAAAACAAAAAAAAAAACATGACTGATGAGCAACCACAATGAGTCATAATCACACCGCCGGAGGCTCTGCTGGAACTAACAAGAAGTCAGGACGGATGGCCCAGATAGCGAGCTGGATGTACTCGTCTGTCACAATCAAACACACACTTGCAGAGTAACGTCAGGTAGCGCAGGAGACAGAGCGGCTGCGCTGCCTCTCCTCTGCGCCGTCATCTAAAGAGGCCAGACATGCATGGCCGATGTCAGATGGGAAACATTAAAACAACATGGGACCCTAGGGGCCCCGGGAAATAAGGCTTGGTGCCATCCTGACTCTCCCGTAAATGTGCGTGCGTGTCCCCTCAATGACCTCTGCGTGCAGCGGCAAATCACATTGTGCAGTCTATATAATTATCTATCTTATTAGTAAAGGCCCTGGGTTATCTTCGTTAACGGCCATGCTGCCCGATTTGTTGAACAGTGTCTATGTTTAATTACGAGTGGAATGAGTCTCCTCAAAAGCTACTCAAACCTCAAGAGTATCGTAGCGTGTCATTAATGATCGAGTTGAACATTTAATGTGAAGCTGTGCGACGCTCGGACGTAAAATGTTGGGACAACATCAGTGTGTTGACGGGTTAACACGAGTCTGTGTTTGTTTCAGCGATTTCTAGAAACAGGTTTGTTCACTAAAACACATGCAAATGTGATTGTAGCTTCTGAGCAGCCAAGAATTCTTTAATCGTGTGAAGTAGTCGCCACGGTTTAGAACGCAAATCAAAGTTGCGAGCACAAACAAGGAATTTGTCTCTGGTTTGTAGCGCTCGCAATGTATGAACGCTAAACATAAAGGAAGCCAGGCAGTGACACAAATAGACTAATTTTGTTTCACAGAATAGCTAGGCTGTAAGCGGTTCATTGTGCTCATCAGAGCCAGCCTGGGGGAAGGAACGGTCTCTGTGCAGGCTGCTTTTCACAAATTGCACTCTGTAGTTCTGACCTGAAAGTAAAAGACTGAACAGTTGGTGTCCAGGATGTGTGGGGTCTGCAGAGACACGTTCTAAACAACAGTTTTCTTTTTTGCTCATTTTTATCTCATTTTCAGACAAGATTATTTTTCTAGGGTATTTCCTTTGGTCATATAATAAAAGATAAATCCATACCTTGTATAAAGGCAGGTTCATAAAAATTGGACTTTTGTCTCAACTTTACCACATTTCATTTGAGACAGAGAGACGACTGAAACAGTAATTCTACACACTTTATAGCTGCATTGGTAATGGCCATGCTGCCCGATTTTAGAATAATATTAAAATAAGGTGACAAAGTATTTTGATTTCAGTTAGTTATTTCATCTGTGTTGCACTTATTAGGTTTGACTTTTTAAATTTTACCCAAGAACTCAATATCTTTTTTAAAAAATTGCAACTGAACTGGTAATCTGACATTACCAGAGAAGTCAGCGTGCCAGTTTTAGGTCATAAATTACAGTTCATAATCATCCAAGATAGAGTTTCTAGCTTAGAAGACAACAAAAATCAGCATCACAAAATTATGTTCTTTAATCCTGTAATTACACAAAGGTTTGAGAGACAAAACGTGTAGTTTAAAGCGAAAGCACAGAACTGTACAAATGAAAAACTAACCAAAAAAAAAAACAATCAGACATTTTCTTCTCTGAGCATAAGAGCTGTAATTATTATTTTGAAGTAAATAAGTTACACTTTGAAAGCACTGTGATTTATTCGAGACGATTTGGCTCCAACTCCTCATAATAGGTTTGCACACCTTTAACGCTGATGAATGATGGGCCCATAAATCTTAAAGCTGACACAAGCAATCCTCACAGAGCAGAGGTAATCCAAGTCCTTTCCATACAACTTTTTTTTTTTTTAAACTGTGCCTTGCTCGCATACAGAACAGCAGACCCCGTCTACACCAAGCAAAGATAATATTTGTATAAGGTTGACACTTCTGGGAGTACAACAGAGCAAAAGGATTGCTCTGTTGTAATAATAAGGTGCACAGTAAGGTCCAAAACAACTTAAGCTTAACTGATTTTTTTTTCTTTTTTTTTACTCCAGCATGTGTTGCCGTGTCTAGTTAACTGAACTGCTGGGTGTGGGTTTACAGTTCCTATTTCCTCTCCCTATTAAAGGAAACACTACCATTTATTTTCCTGGATGCATCACGTGCACATATTCGAACACTATGAAATGAGGTACAAAACATGACAAATAAGTGTGAGACAGACCACTGTAGGGTCATTGTACCAAAGCCATCTCATTTTTTCCCCATAATTTGAATGGTAGCAGGAAATACCAGCGATTGAGCTTCTCCTGGGAGATCCGGCATTTATGTCTGCAAATGCAGCAGCAGTAGGAAATCTGGTTTAATAAAATGCTATTCTTTCTAGTCTTTTTGTTGTTGTTGTTGCTCTTGCTACATTTAGATATCAGTCTTCCTCTTTACAAGACAAGATCAGTATCATGAAAACCACACAGTCATCGCAGAAGATTAATTTAGGCACTAAGTGAGTCGAAAGGAGTTTTACGCTACGCCTAAATTGCTGCTGCTTTGTGTTTAGAGGAAGTAAGACACCCTGGATGTAGCTAATAAAAGCAATATGAAAACTATTGAATTCACATTAAATTTACTGAAACTTTTTATGACATTATTGACTTTCAAAAATGCCGACTACAAGCTAAACATCATAAACTGATAATTAGTAGTCCCAGTCATTTCAAAGCAATGGCTCAAGAGTTTTAAACTGCTAGCTTTTCAACTACCTTTTGCAATTCTAAGCTACTAAAATAAGCTTGTAATTCTAACCAAGGCTTGGAATCTGTGTGTTAACAGTTTAAAGCAGGGGTCCCCAAAATACGGCCCGCGGGCCCGGGCCCGGCCCCCACCGCCCTTTGTCCGGCCCCCCCCACAAAGCCGGGTCTCGGCCCCC